>NC_044051.1:29796748-29801748 GCF_902167405.1 Gadus morhua | reverse complement strand
GATAAAAATGGCTACCACGCTATGTAGCATTAGCACAGTGCGGACATTGTCTTTAAAACAGCGAAACAACTCCGGTGTCCTTCTTCTCGTCGTTATTTGTCAACAATAACTTTGTCGGCTTGCAACTTTGTGAAAAAAAAAGAAGTCAGAGCACCGAAGGCGGGTAAATTAACGAGCAAACATGTCTGGCTTCCCACCTTACGCTCAGAGATAGGAGGGGGGATATTTTTGTCAGTTGTTAATTACTGTCATATGGCGACGGCACCTTTTCCTGACTCGAGAGGTGCTACGAAAATGAACTTGCCTGGTGTGAGTGTGAGCTTGGCGTGCTCCTACCTGATGGAGGAGAGTGCCATTTGAGACGCTGCCCCCCCCCCCTTCCCCCCAATTACTTGAAAAAATGTCTGCGTGTCTCGATATCCGTGCTTAATAGATGTTATCACAGGGAAATGTTAAAAAATAAAAGTTATTTAACACAGTTAAGGATTAAGGATTCTCCCTAAAATAAATAATTCTCCTAACTGATAAAAAAATGACGACCGAAATGTTTGAGCTAGAACTTGTAATTTTTCCACAATAATCAATAAATAATCATTCTTTGTTTGATCAAAGCACCAGGAACGACAAAAAAGATGTGCGTTTTTGTGTCCCTCCTTGAACCCTTGAGTGTTATTCACTCATGATTCATTCCACCCATTGTGGCGGCCCGAGGTGAAAAAACGTCCGCTTTCGGGTGTCAAAACCTGGCCTTTGACAGCTGGCGTGACTCCACTTCACACCATATTGCGGACGCAAGGTTTTCCCCGGCCAGTCGCCTGGCCCCGCAGAATGTCTCCATTTCCTGCTTGACCGCTCTAATACCTTCCACTGAAAGGGGAGGGGTCATCGCGCCGCCAATAACACACCGCTGACCCGGAGAAAAACCCCTTGTGGTGCGAGGTCCAGAGCTAACCTTTTTTCTCCCTTTCCACGGAATCAAATCAATAACACTTTAACACACCAATGGGGAAAACGTTTGGCTTGGCATTAATCACCTGCCCCGTCCATCCCTGACTGCCGGCCGGCCCTCTGCCTTCACAATGACTGACTCTGCGCTTTTTTTGTTGTTGTGGCAACTCAATGGTGGGCGGACTCGCTGGAGAGCCGGCCGGATGAATGACTGAATGACTGGCTTAGTGGCTTGCAAAAGCTAGCGAGCTGCCTTCGCTAGCTAGCTAGCTGGGCTGCCCCGGCGGGCTGATTGTCTGTCCGTCTGTCTGGTGACAAAGCATTGTGCCACTAAGCTAAGTTTATCGCATTGTGACATCAAACTTGTTTGGTTCCTGAATCCTCCTAATATCTTGTGTTGAAATAAATTGTAAAACTACGACTCCCACAATGCCGAGCACTTCACACCCCCCCCAGATCCGCCATTAATCACTTCAACACACGAAAAGGCACCAAATCGCTTCCGCAACTGATTGACTGATTGGTACACCAACCCCCCCCCCCCCCCCCCCCCCCCCCCCCCCCCCCACACACGCACACACACACCCCTCCTCTCATCTCCAGCCACTGCCTTCTGGCACCTCCGCCACTTGGAGGGCTCCCTGCACTTCCTGTGAGCGACGGAAAAAGACACCGGCACCACCGTCGCTGGGGAAGGCAACAAGAGCGACAAAGAGCCTCTACACAGGGAGCGACAACGGCGCCCAAACCTCTCACCTCTCCCTCCCCTCCCCCCCCCCACCACACACAGACAACACAACCACACACCTACCACACACGCGCACACGCACACAACACACACACACACACACACACACACACACACACCCACACACAGCAACACATCATCCCCGGATGCGCCGGCCCCTGTTACAGTTGTTGGTTCTTGGGTAAGGACCTACAGGTGCAGCCATTGAAGATTCTCCCACAGCGCTGGCAGGAAGCAGGTGTCCGACTATGATAGTCTGCACGCTGGAAGGGGTGGGAGGGAGCGAGGGGATGTGTGTGGTGTGTTGTGTGTGTAGGGGGAGGGAGAGGGGGTCGCATGGGGTGTATCAGCAATGGAACGCACCGCTTATGGAAATCAGGTGTGGGTCGTTGGCCCGTGCCATTCCCGGGGTACAGATACACAAACGACCTAATTGGTATTAATGCCTTAGTACCCCCCCCCCCCGACCGCCCCTCAACCCCGCCCACCCTACACCCAACCGCGACCACCACCTTTTTCGCAGATGGCTGAGTCTGTTGGTGTGGATGCAGAGGGGGAGGGGTGGGGGTGTAAGGGAAGGCTGAGGGGGAGTAAGTAGTTAGCCTGTTACAACAGGTTGTTGATTCCTGATGAATGCAGGGGGGGTGCTCAGGGACCCCCCCCCCCCCCCCCCCCCCTCCCCCCTCCCCCCATCCCTCCCACCCCCTTTAACACCTGGCTAATAGGGATGTGAAATTATCAACGGTGTGGAAACTGTGTGTGCCACATCGCCGCGGCATGAATAAAAAGCTGTGTACCTCGCTGATGCATTTGATTTAAAAAAAGTGGTGCAAAAGCGGTATATTCTGATGGAAGTGTCAGTGGGATTTGCTGTTCCTATGCCATCTCTGTTCTGTTGAGTTCCATATTTGTACTAGTACATTTCAAGATATAATCTGATTTATTAAGAAATCTAAATACATCTTCTATTCACGTAAGATCAAACTAATGATTATTACCCTCTTTGGTCACCCTTCCTTTATAGTACCCTAATTACTCTTATTATTCTTCACATGAATTGTACATTATTATATATTATTGGGTAATTACCACTGGTGAATGAAAATATAGAAAAAAACAACAGCTTGAAATACTAAGCAATTCTTTCCTCCATCACGCATCAAATAAACTAAGTACTGTTTACTTACTAGTTTACTTGTGACCGTTTTAGGTTAATATATTTACCAAGATATAATTACGTAATTCCCCTACCAACCACCAAAGGAACATTCTTTGTGGTCGTTAATATACCTTATATACACTTTAATATTATATACCCGCCCAAAAATAAGTCTGTGGGTAGAAAGTCTTTGCATTGCGGGCAGGATTTTATGTTGCCTATTTGGGAAGAAGTCATTTATTAGAAAGTCTAATTTCTAGATTTCAACATATTTCAACTTGGACTGCAACCAACATAAGTAGTAGAAAAGTAGATTTGCAACTTGTAGAAATATCAGAGGACAAATTGTTACTTTCATCATATTTCACAGCCTGTACTTTTCGACACTTATCAAGCAAAGAGTTGAATCAGTACATGCACAAGAGTCTATTCTTTCACTTTATTTCCACTTGAGTAAGAACGTGCGTAACTTCTGCCACCTAATCATTATTATTCGCAATGGATGTAAAACATGTTTCACCCATGGACCACTCAGCACAGAGCCCCCAATCACGAGCTAGCGTTGTCGTGCACTACGCCTACTTTCGCTGCTTTTTACTTTTAGCAGAATTTATATTCTTGTTTTAAAGTATGAAAGTGTTGATGATGAAATGATTTTGCATGTATTATCTTACTTTGTATTTTGTACTAATATTCGCGTTTGTAGAGGTCATGGCTGACGTCACAGGCAAAGGTCATAAAGTAAAGGGTGTCAGCCAAATGTTTGGGGTTGGCCGATGGATTGAGGGTAGCGTGGTTAATCACTCTGTTTTGACCACTACTGTCGATCTAATTGATTGTTTGATACGCTTTTCGTTAAGATTATATTATCTACCTAATTTACAACTGCATCGGATTCGTTTTTTGCTACTGGAAAAGATCGAATAAATCATTTTTTATCAAGATATCGAGAGTGTGCGTGTACAATCCATCCGCGCTTCACGTTATTCATTGCCGCAAGAACCTTGGCTCGAAATGGACACCACAACGCCTGTTAGCACAGTGTAGCAGCGCTTAGCCGCGCCACACGAGATGGGAAAAACCAACCAGAACACAGCGCCCCGAGTGGCAAGTAACTCGCCAAAAACAAGAAGCGAGCAACACGCACACCGTCTGAGCATACGTGCATGTGTCTGTGTGTGTGTAAAGTAATACCTAGCCTTCCCCGCACCCAACCATTCATCACTGTTTCAAAATCCACCTTAATCTTTCAATTAGGGGCTGGATGTGTCGAGAGTGACACTCCTTTGAGGAAGTGCAGGTGAGGGGGAATGTGAACAGCGCACGAGTCTCTATCTGTGTGTGAGTGTGTCTGTGTGTGTGTGTGTGTGTGTGTGGGGGGGGGGGGGTGTAACTTACACAGGTACGTCTGTCACGGGTAATTACCTTCCCTCTCCCCAGCTTACAGCGCAGCAAACTGCCGGCTGACAGACGCTCGTCTGTCTGTCAGAGGGATCAGCTTTCCTTCCTTCAGGGAGCCCCGGCTGTGTGTGTGTGTGTGTGTGTGTGTGTGTGTGTGTGTGTGTGTGTGTGTGTGTGTGTGTGTGTGTGTGTGTGTGTGTGTGTGTGCGTGTGTGTGTGGGTGTGTGTTGTGTGTGTGTGTGTGTGTGTTTGTGTGTGTGTGTGTGTGTGTGTGTGTGTGTGTGTGTATGTGTGTGTGTGTGTGTGCCCCTGTCGTAGCGTACCATGTTGAGTGAAAGCGAGAGCGCAGTTGCCTGAGAGTAATGTCCGTTGTGCGTGTGTTTGTGTGTGTGTGCATGTGTGTGTGGGGAGAGTGCGTTGAATGAGTGACTGCAAGCTAAAGTGAGTTTGAATGACGGTGCATGCGTGTGTGCTTGTGTGTGTTCAAACGCAAACACACAAACAGACACAGACACACACACACACACACACAGGTGTGAGTGCACACCACCGCAGGTGAAGACACTGCTCTGTGCTCTACTTCTCTACAATAGATTGAGTGAGTGAGTGCACCTGTTAGTCCCTGTCTGTGTGCATGAATGTGTGTGTGTGTGTTACGGCACGCGTCAGTGCATGCATGTGTGTGTGTGTGTGTGTGTGTGTGTGTGTGTGTGTGTGTGTGTGTGTGTGTGTGTGTGTGTGTTA
>NC_044051.1:29779066-29786566 GCF_902167405.1 Gadus morhua | reverse complement strand
ACACACACACATCTAGATTCATGCACACGCCCTCACACATCCAATCCAATCCAATCCACTTTATTTATATAGCACAGTTTAAACAAACACATGGGTTTCCAAAGTGCTGCACACAGAAAAAGAGATAAAATAAGTATAAAATAAGTAAAAACACATGACCCACCCAACACTTCTACATCACATCAACACGCCATCTAGTGTCCAAAGGCCAAATAAAAAAGGTGAGTTTTTACCAAGGTTTTAAAGAGACACAGGGATGTAGTTTGTCTAATATGGAGTGGCAAAGTGTTCCACAATTTTGGGGCTGCTACCGCAAAGGCACGTTCTCCTCTGTGTTTTAACCTGGTACGGGGTGTGGCCAAAAACAGCTGGTCAGCTGACCTAAGAGAACGGCTAGGAGTGTAGGGTTTTAGCAGCTCGGAGAGGTATGGTGGGGCAAGGCCATTTAAGGCTTTAAACGCAAATAAAAGTATTTTAAAATTAATCCTAAAACGTACAGGTAGCCAGTGCAATGAAGCCAGAATAGGTGTAATGTGGTCGTACATTCTAGTGTTAGTCAAGAGACGAGCTGCGGCATTTTGAACTAATTGGAGGCGGGCAATGGAGGCCTCACTAATCCCCATGTAAAGTGCATTACAGTAGTCCAGCCGGGTGGTCACAAACGCATGGATTACTGTTTCAAAATGCTGTCTCTCAAGCATTGGTTTAATTTTTGCCAGCTGCCTTAGCTGGAAGAAGCTGGACTTCACCACAGCTTTTACCTGGGTGTCAAATTTGAGGTCAGTGTCCACCTTAACCCCCAGGTTATTTAAGATTGGCCTACGGAACTGTTCCAGGTAGCCTAGGTCAACCAGGGGGGACACACCAGAGCCACTGAAAACCATAACCTCTGTCTTTTTTTCATTAAAATTTAAAAAGTTTAGGGACATCCAAGCTTTAATGTCTTGCAGGCAGTCTAACAAAGGCTTAATACTGTACGCTTCTGACTTTCTAAGAGGAACATAAATCTGGCTGTCATCAGCATAGCAATGAAAAGAAATACCATGCTTCCTAAGAATTGAGCCAAGTGAGAGTAAATAAAGGGAAAATAAAAGGGGGCCAAGCATCGAACCCTGCGGAACCCCATGTAATAGCGGGACAGTGGAGGACACATGCTCAGCAAGGCTAACACAGAAAGACCGCTGGGTTAAATAAGACCTGAACCATTGTAGTGCTGTGCCTCCGACACCCACCCAATGCTCCAGACGAGCAATGAGGATGTCATGGTCTACTGTGTCGAAGGCTGCAGTCAAATCTAGGAGCACAAGGACAACACTATGGTCAGAGTCAGTAGCTAAAAATATATCATTAAAAACTCTAAGCAGCGCTGATTCGGTGCTGTGTAATGTTTTAAAACCAGATTGGAAAATCTCTATAATGTTCTGTCCATTTATAAAGTCCATGAGCTGACAGTGTACAATCTTTTCCAGGACTTTTGACAGAAAAGACAGTTTGGAGATAGGTCTGAAATTAGACAGAACAGTAGGATCAAGTCCAGGTTTTTTTAACAAGGGTTGCACAACAGCATGTTTAAATTGAGCCGGCACGACTCCCGATGATAGGCTACTGTTAATGACAGCAGTAAAAGAAGGTCCAATAGTTGGAAAAATCTCCTTAAAAAGTCGAGAAGGAACAATATCTGCTGGAGAACCTGAGGGCTTCAGGTGACCAACAATCTCCTCCACAAAGGACAAGGTTACAGGCTCAAACATCTCTAAGAACACAGAGCATGGAGCTGAGACTGAGGGATCAATAGCAGGTGGAGAAATAAGTGCTCTAGCAGATGTCACTTAGTCAATGAAAAACCTGAGAAAGTCTTCACACACAGCAGGAGACCCCTCAATTTGCAACGCCTGTGGTGCATTCAGAGCAGAGTTAATTACCTTAAACAATACACGAGGTTTGTGAGAATTTAACAAAATGATCTCAGAAAAATATTTTCTTTTGACCTCTCTCACAGACGACTGGGTAACCCTTCCTTTTACAGTCCCCTAATTACTAGGTATTTACCCTGTACATACATGGTAAATTATAGTGTATTACTGGGTAATTACCACTGGTAATAAGAAGGTAAATACAGAGGTAGTTACCCGGTAAATACCCGGTAAATCATAGTGTATTACTGGGTAATTACCATTGGTAATAAGAAGTTAAATACAGAGGAATTATCCGGTAAATACATGGTAAATCATAGTGTATTACTGGGTAATTACCATTGGTAATAAGAAGGTAAATACAGAGGAATTATCCGGTAAATTATAGTGGATTACTGTGTAATTACCACTGGTAATAAGGTAAATACAGAGGAATTACAGCTGATGTACCAAGTAAAACCTCCACTATTACCCATCAACTCAACTAAGTAGCGTGTAGTTGTAACTGTTTTAGGTTGGTAATAACTCCGATATTGTGTACTTCCTAGGAAATTAGGCAACCAATTCTTAGAAACACCTATTATCCAGGGTTTATGTTGGTAACAGCCCAAATTTAATGATGTAGGCCTACTATCTAGAAATGAGCATAGTACTTTCCAATAAAATACTTTTTCTTAGTTATTATTCATAGCTACACCCATTTAGAAAGGGTTTATTCAATTTACCACTATGGAATTACTTACCTGGTAACAACCTCTGCAGGAAGATTTCCTCTAGTGTCATGGTACATCTTCTTAAATACTGGGTACGAAGCCGTTTGTTTCCATGGTATTACCAGGTTCTTACCATATAATTTATAATAGATACATTCCATTATCCATGCAGTCAACACAAACATGTACCATGTACGTTCTGCGACGTTACCAAGTAAAACACGACAATTTACCCAGTAAGTAAGCTGAAACTGTACTGTAAAAGGAAGCCTAGTTTGTTTCCATGGTATTACCAGGTTCTTACCATATTATTTGTAATACATTATTCCCTTTTCCATGCAGTCAACACAAACTTGTACCATGTACGTTCTGCGACGTTACCAAGTAAAACACGACAATTTACCCAGTAATTAAGCTGAAACTGTACTGGAAAAGGAATCCTCGTTTGTTTCCATGGTATTACCAGGTTCTTACCATATAATTTGTAATACATTATTCCCTTTTCCATGCAGTCAACACAAACTTGTACCATGTACGTTCTGCGACGTTACCAAGTAAAACACGACAAGTAATTAAGCTGAAACTGTACTGTAAAAGGAAGCCTCGTTTGTTTCCATGGTATTACCTTCTTATTACCAGTGGTAATTACCCAGTAATACACTATGATTTACCATGTATGTACCGGGTAAATACCTAGTAATTAGGGGACTGTAAAAGGAAGGGTTACCACGACTGGTAGTGGCGCCAGCAATCTCGCATAATTTGGAAAGACACTTGTAGTTTGTCCTTTTTCCACTTTCTCTCAGCTCTTCTACACTCCTGTCTAGAAGCCCTGGTGGTTTCATTCAACCAGGGTTCAGCCTCCGATTTAGTTTTTTGCCGTCTGATTTTATGTGGAGCCACAATGTCTAAGGCAGTTTGACAGGAGTTGAGAAACCAACAATTCAGTGACTCAGTATCATATGACACATTTTCAGGAATAACACAGTTCTGGTTGAAAACAGTGGAAAAACGTGCGGCAGTGGAGGGGTTCATAACCCGACATTTGCGAGCGACTGCGCAAGGTTTAGCTGTCAAACGGTTCACAGCGGCTTCAAACAGAACAGGCAAATGATCAGAGAAAAAGGCATCACAGATCTCCAGATTGCAAACGGGCAAACCATAGGATAAGACGAGGTCAAGTGTATACACATATACACACACGCACACACACACACACACACACACACAAACACACACACACACAGGCAGACAGACAGACAGGCAGACACACATACACAGACAAATACACACACACACACACACACACACACACACACACACACACACACACACACACACACACACTCACACACACACACACACAGTGCCTTGCACACTTGTGCACGGCAAGTGTGAACGCGTACAGCTGTTCCCCTGTTGATCAATTAAAGGCACGCTTGGGTTAAGTAATCACCTGACATTCTGCGCTTACCTAACAGATGTTTCCCTGTATTGAATCTGCCGAAGCCGGGAGAGATGGAGTGCATTGGTTCCACTTGTTTGTGCCAGTGTCTGAGTCCTGAGATGTGTGTATGTGTGTGTGTGTGTGTGTGTGTGTTGTGTGTGTGTGTGTGTGTGTGTGTGTGTGTGTGTGTGTGTGTGTGTGTGCGTGTGCGTGTGCGTGTGTGTGTGTGTGTGTCTGATATTCCAAAGGTGACGTTTTCCAAACCCACCGACGCAGCACTGACAGTAAGGTGTCTGTGTGTGTGTGTGTGTGTGTGTGTGTTCGGGGTGGGGGGGGGGGGGGGGGGTGCAGGTTCAAGCGGCAGCCCCAGATGTCCCATAACTCCCCCCCTTAAAACAGCCTGCTCAGATCTAAATTGCACCTCAAACTAGGAAGGTTTTGTTGCTACAACTCTGGACAGTGCGGGGATCTAACCAAGAACCTTTGGGCCTGGAGTCGAAACTCCCTAACTACAACAATGACGTGTTGATGTAGAAGATGATGATTATATTGAGAAGAAGAAGAAAAAGAAGAAGAAGAAGAAGAAGAAGAAGAAGAAGAAGAAGAAGAAGAAGAAGAAGAAGATTATGAGGAGGAGGAGGAGGAGAAGAAGAAGAAAGATAATGAGGAGGAGGAGAAGGAGATAGAGAAAGATGATGATGATGATGAGGAGCACGAGAAGAAGAAGAAAGATGATGAGGAGTGTGTGTTTAAGGGAAACCATTCCTCTTGCAGCTCCTGGTGGAATGGGTAAAGGCCAGAGACCCTGCCTCAGCATGGCTGCGTTAAGGTTCCCCTTTCGTCCCCATTGACAGCCCTGAGGTTTAAGTCCTGTGAAACTCAAAGCCAACTGGGGGAGGAGCGTGCCCTGTGTGCGTGCTCCCTGTCAGGACAAATGCAGAGTGACAGCAGACAGTCACTGCCAGGTACTGACTGTCAAACTACCGGGCATTCTCCGTCTTGTCACTAATGACAGAGACAAGATACCTTGAAGGAAGGTGTGTGTGTGTGTGTGTGTGTGTGTGTGTGTGTGTGTGTGTGTGTGTGTGTGTGTGTGTGTGTGTGTGTGTGTGTGTGTGTGTGTG
Organism: Gadus morhua; assembly: GCF_902167405.1. NCBI lineage: Eukaryota > Metazoa > Chordata > Actinopteri > Gadiformes > Gadidae > Gadus > Gadus morhua. Next base: position 29,781,369 of record NC_044051.1, on the reverse strand, counting down.
TGTGTGTGTGTGTGTGTGTGTGTGTGTGTGTGCGTGTGTGCCAGTGTTTGGAGGGGGTATGTGTGTGTGTGTGTGTGTGTGTGTGTGTGTGTGTGTGTGTGTGTGTGTGTGTGTGTGTGTGTGTGTGTGTGTGTGTGTGTGTGTGTGTGTGTGTGTGTGTGTGTGTGTGTGTGTCTGTCTGTCTGTCTGTCTGTCTGTCTGTCAGTGTTTGGAGTTGGTATGGGTGGGGGTGGGGGGTTAAGATGGAGGAAACTGGGTCATTGACCCCAGAGGGTGTACCCTCGGGGTATGGTAGGGTGGGTCGGGTGCCAGGGCTGTAGATAGACCCAGTCTTTGCATTTGGGACATTGTCTTTTATATAGAAATGCACACACACACACACACACATACCAACACAACTACAAACACACACACAAGAAAGAACACATTGAACAGGAGATAGATGGAGAGATGGACAGACACATCTAAACGTACACACAATCAGAGCCCCACAACATAAATACCACCCCAGAACACACACACACACACACACACTCACACACACACACACACACACACACACACACACACACACACACACACACACACACACACACACACACACAAACACACACACACACACACAAAAACAAACGTGCAAACATATGCGTGCTGACATACGTAAAGCAGACACGCCCTCAGAACCAGCCAAGTGGATCATTGTTCCCTATTAAGAACACGACGCGAAGGGCTGTGTGACATCTGGTTCAGCCAAAGTAAACCGCACATGAGAGAGAGGGAGAGAGGGAGAGAGTGGAGGGAGAGTGAGAGAGAGACTCAAAGTCGGAGACATAGAAGATGTTCGTTCCCTGTGTGTGTGTGTGTGTATCTCTCTCTTGCTCTTTATGATACACTACTTCCCCCCTGGGATGAAGGGAGAGATAAGGAGAGGACAAGAGGGTGAGGAAGAGAAAGATGGAGAGAGATCGGGTAGGAGATAGGGAAGGAGAGATTGAGAGAGGCATGGAGAGATGAAGAGATAGAGGGAGAGAAACGAAGAGCGAGGACAAGACAGAGGAAGAGAGAGAGAGACGAGAGAGAGAAGCATGGAGAGATCGAGAGAGAGAGAGGATGAGAGAGATGCTTTCTCTCCTAAGTCCTTTATGAAAAGTGAAGGGAAACTGCAAAGTGAGGAAGAGATTCAGAGAGATGGGGAAAGAGACATGTACACTAACTCAACACAAAGAAAAGTCAGGAAGTCTTCAAGTCCATGCCGGGGCAGTGGGGTATATGGACTGGGACTCGGGAGAGGGGGTCCGTGAGGCTGTGGGGTCTATGGACACGGGCGGTCGGGAGAGCCTTTGGAGCCTGACTAAAAAAGTACATTCTGCGCCAATCTGAGGTTTGTGCGCGGCCCTAAATTTGTCACTGTCACCTTGGCGAGCGGCAAGCATTAATAATACATGGGGGAGCAGGCGGAGTGTGTTAGGAGGCAGCCTAGCAGAGCGCCAACAGACACACTCACACACACACACTCACACACACACACACACACACACACACACACACACACACACACGTGCGAGCGGGTCTGACGGCACACTTTAAAGCGTGTGTGTGTATGTGTGTGTGTGTGTGTGTGACGCATGGAGAAAGAGATCTATTGTGTCTGTTTCAATTGAATCATAAATGTGTGTATGTATATATAATCATATATAAATATACATACTGCATATGGGGGAGGGGATGGAGGGAGAAAGAGATCTACTGTGCCTATTTTGATTAAATCACAACTTTATTGTATTTCAGTGTGAATGTGTGTGTGTGAGTGTGTGTACAAAAGGCATACAGTGAAAACCGAGTAGAATAATAGTGCTATTGTATATTCAGTTAGTATACGATTGAGCAGTGACAGTCCAAGTACCCACAGACACAACCCACACACACACACACATGTACAAACTGACAAAAACACTAACGCACATAGACTCACACATAAACACACACAGACACACACACACGCACACACACACACACACACACACACACACACACACACACACTGACAAAAACACTCACATACTTACCCTCACACATAAGCACATACACTGAAAAAAACACTTACACACATGCACACACACACACACACACACACACACACACACACACACACACACACACACACACACACACACACACACACACACAATTCATATTGCAAATGCATATGTTACTATAGTCCTAATTTGAGAAGTTTGAGAGACAATTTATCAGTGCAAACCTGCAGTGAGAGAGGTGGAGAAAGAGAGAGACCCGGAGGCAGA
>NC_044051.1:29766566-29774066 GCF_902167405.1 Gadus morhua | reverse complement strand
GCACAACAAGGTATATTTAAAAAAAATAAGTGAAAGTCGACAACCAATAATGCCATAAGTTGTCAAACTGGAGAAACATGACCAACAGAGCACCAGAATGCTCTATTCTTCACAAGTTCCACGATAGCAGGCAACCAACAAAACTGAGACTGTGTTTGCTAGTTCAGCAAGCTAATTGCTAGCTAACTGCTCTATAATTAGCTGCTGTCATTGACCTTCTTTAGATTTAGTCTAGGGCGGCATGGGGTGGCACGTGGCTCAGGAGGTACAGCGGGTTAGGGTGTCCCTGAGCAAGGTGCCTCACACTGACCGCTACCGACAAGCCTGCTTTCGCCATGCGTGGCTGAAACAGCACGTCGGTGTGCGAATGTGTGCCTGAATGGGTGAATGTTAGGTGATATTTTAAAGTGCTTTGAGTGGCCACTGGTTAGAAAGAGCTAGTTAAATGTAGTCCACTTGTTTATACTTTTCCTTTCAAACAAAAACCGCAAAGACCGCCACACTCTCTAGACATCCAGGTCCTACTCCTGCATCTTCGTTCCAGTGAGCCAACGGGGAGAAGCTCGAAGAGTTGTCCTGTGAAGCCGGGAAGATTGTCTCTGACTGCACATGGCCACCGGTGCTGCAAGACAGCCAAGAGGACACTTGTTTTGTTTCCTCAGTGTCGCATCCATTTGTCTATCATTTTTTTTTCCCGGGAGAAAGTCGATTTTGTGATGCACCTCGGCCCAGTCAGCCACGGCAAACACAAGTGGGAGTGGGGGTTGAGTGTCTGTGTGTGTGTGTGTGTGTGTGTGTGTGTGTGTGTGTGTGTGTGTGTGTATGTGTGTGTGTGTGTGTGTGTGTGTGTGTGTGTGTGTGTGTGTGTGTGTGTGTGTGTGTGTGTGTGTGTGTGTGTGTGTGTGTGTGTGTGGAGGGATTTGATAAATGGACCTCAAGGTGTTCAGCCACCTGGAGCCATGCATTCCGAGTGTCTCGTCGAGGGATCCCTGCGCCCGCAGACCCCCGATGGGGTATGGCATCACGTGTGCTGTGAGCTTTTGTGTCTCATCTCTGCGTCCTCCGAAGCTGCAAGGTACCTCGTTTGGAGTCTCTTCTCTGACATCTCTGTTCTCTCCTAAACTTTCCCTCTTGTCTTTCTCCCCCCTCCACGAGTCGAGTCAGGTCGACTATATTTGTAAGGCCTCAATCACAGTTCCGATAATTTTTATCAGAACCCCCTTGTCCCCCTAAGGGCCAAGGAAATACAAGTGTCAATGTCAAGTTCAAGACGTGGACAAGGCAGGCAGAGGGGGGATCCCACCTGCCAGGGATGGTTAGGGGTTTAATGGGTGACATAATTGCATTTACATTTAGGACGTTTAGCAGATGCTTTTTTCCAATGCAACTTACAATAAGTACAGTTGTCAGAAGAAAGAGAAACAACAATGTATCGCTGTCGGTACAGTAATGTTCATAGAACCAAATACCAAGCACAAAATATTGCTAGGTTGTCCCCTTCTCCGTATACAACAAGATACCTAGAATAAGTCGCTACACAATGCTAAGAACTATAAAATGTTTTAAGTGCCAGGACCTAGAACATACAATGAGAGCATACATACGTGCCATAATTGTCAAACCTACAATTATTTTCCTGGTGAGCAAGCAGGTGGTTGTCAGGTGGTGTGGCCAGGTGTGCAGTAAAGATCACCACAACACACTAAGGCCCCGTCCACACGAAGCCGATTTCACGGCGAAACCGCAAAGGTCTTGTACGGTTCGGCCTTCCGTCCACACGAAGCCGCCGAATCCGCTGACCGAAACCGTAAACTTCTGATACCACCCTCAGAGCTGGTTTCAAATCTACCCGGTTTCGTTTTGGATTCGTGTGGACGCCTGAAACCGACTGAAACCGTAAACCATGACGTAATCGCCCCACCCCTCGACCCTCTAGCCAATGACTGTTAAGCCCGCGGAGTCTCAGAATTCACAACAACAAAGATGATGGCGGACTACAGGCTTGTAATCGTTCTGCAGTAGATCATGTCCCTTGTTGGGTTGCTAAGCCATTATTGATTGAGACTGTTGACTGACTGTTTGTGTTGTTAGTTGTACGGGGGGCAGTCTTTATGCGCATGCTCGCCTCTTCTTATTATTTATTTTTCTTCTGGATTTCTGTAGCAGAAGCAGCGCCCCTTATGGGCCTGGCATGTGTACTACAGCGTTTCTACAGATCTACCCGGTTTCGCTTGACTCCGTCTTTACGGAGATACTCCGAAACCGGATAGATCGAAACCGGAACGGTTTTGCACGTTTCGGCTTTGTGTGGACGGGGCCTAAGACAAAGACAGCAATACGGTTATGTTGGTGCAGGGTGGACAAGGAACGAGCAGGGAACCTCAAATCTAGTATCTTTCAGAAGCTGGCTAACTGGCTATCTAGGCTTGTGCTGGCTAACATGCTGATTTAGCTGTAATGAGAGCTGAGGGTCGGTCCTAGGGGCCAAATGCAAAGTAAATAGGTGGATGTTGAGTTTGAGTTAATTCTCAGCATAGTCAGCTTCGCTGATTACAGGTGGCAGACTGGTCCACAGATATGCCGCTCGATAGGAGAACACTTTAATTTAGAAGGGCTACTTGGTTGTTCATATTACGTCCTCCCTCTTGTCTCAGCTTGCATAAAGAACGTCACCTTGTAAAATACTATGTCAACTAAAGAGTGCTACTACCATAGCGACAACAGTGCTAAATACTGCTCCATTGACAGAACAGTGCTAGCTGCTAACCCCTATACAATAAAAACAGCTGTATTTACCACACCTTTAAAACAGCACTAGCACTGCAAAGGAAACTATCAATGCTATTACTACACTAATAAAACATCAGTTCTTACCATTACATCATTGAAATAGTGCTTATCCCTACACTACTACAATACCAGTAGCCATACTGGTATTGGGGGAAAGGAATTTTGACTTTGACTCTCTGAAGTCAAGATTGAAACGCTACATGGAGGAGAAAGGGGTTGTTGCCGTATGCGGGACAGACAGCTGTCAGTTCACTTGGGGTCATGTAATTTCTCCGACGCTCCATTATTCCGACCTCTCGGTCGTATGCGGACTCCTCCGGCTGGACTCCTCCCGCTGCTCCGTTGCCGGAGGAGTCCGCATACGACCGAGAGGTAGGAACAATGGAGCGTCGGAGAAATGACATGGAGCCGAAGTGAACTGACAGCTGTCTACTGAAAACGTCTTTCTCGAATGCCGCCTGTGTTTGTTGTTGCTGGGACGTAGAGGTCAAACGGAAGTGGCTCTAAAACCACTTGTTGAAAGGGCTACAGCGCCACCTAGGGTAGCGGATTCAGCCATGCTTTGGCCATTATCCCTTATGGCTGGTTCACGCTACACGATTCTCAGATATTCCTCCACGATTTAACATGTCACACTATACACCACAGAGCCAGGAAATCGGGCCTTGTCACGTCGGAAGACTGGCCACACTGCAAGATTCGAGGGTGCAATTCTAGAAAATTAGAAAATCTAAGGTTTAGAACTGCCATAAATGTTTTTTACATTTTTTGTCATAAAGGTTCCAGTAGTTTTCATATCTGCTCAATGCAGCAACTCCTCGCAGTAGTTGCGTTGCGCGTAGTCTCGCAAAGCCAGACCAAACTACAGCAAGTAGAATGGTCTGGAACCACAATATTTACAGCCGTCTATCCAGGGGGAAACTGGGCTGGCCTGTTTTTACTTCTTTAAACCAATCACAATCGTCTAGGGCGGGGCTAACCCCGGGAAGCAGCAGCGGTGTCCATGAGGGGGAGCACAATACGGGAAAAGCCAGCAACAGGAAGAGGAGGAGTAGCGGTGGAATCCGACGCTAGTGCTATAGACGCTGTCCATTTCCGCTCAGCCAGACTATGTTGCGCGTGACATGAGCGATACGATGTACCCGCAGCAACAACCTAGCCTAGCAACAGAGTGTCAACAATGGATCCCGAGTACATAGCACAAGGCATTATGCTGGCGGTTTGAGGTTTGCGATAAGTTATGATAGCTATTAGCACGTCCAAACTTACGGTAAGTTGGCTCCAAACTTACCGGGTAGGTCAAGGGTGTCGGCTATTTCTCGCCAGGCTGTATCCCTTCACCATATCGTGGAACTCCTTTGTGGACACGTCGAAAATACAGGGACGTTGCTGCCACATTTCAACCAAAGTTGTCTTCATTATGTTGTTCCATTTGCTCTTGTTTTCTTTATTAGTATTCTTCTTCTTGCTATTCATTTTTGTAGTTGTTACTGTGTACTCAGCGTAGTGCAGTGAAGTCAGTTGGTAAACACTGCGCGTGAGCTCCAGCTGTTCGTGGGGTTCCCTCACGCAACTGGGGGCGGGGTTCCCTCATGTCAACAATTGATGCGTCATGCGATTCCCCAAAAAATTCTGACATACCAAACCTTTCCTCGTGGGGTTTTCAAACGTAGCAGATGAAAACATCGCAGATCGCAAGCATGTCACATTGTCTCGTTGCCGACCTTTCTAAATCGTGTACGACTCGCAAATTTGTCTGCGACGAACCAATCGGGGCAAAATCGGGCTGAAATCGTGTAGTCTGAACCAGCCGTTAAAGGCCATCGGATAATTGACAAGTTCGAGTAGCAAAATCGGTATAAGGCTTAATCCGATCTAGCAGTCCCATGTAAAGGCACTGACTGAAACAGCAGTACTTAACAGTATACCATTAAAACCATGCTTACCCCTCCCAAATTGAAACAGAGGTACTAACCTATATACCCTTAAAACCACCCTTACCCCTTCCACACGGAAACAGTAAGACAACTGTATTCCCTTAAAGCCACACTTAGCCCTACGACATTGAAACAGCAGTACTTAACCGTACACCATTAAAACAATGATTACGTCCACATTGAAACACTAGCTTCAATGTCACTACCAGTTCTAACGCAACCTCTATGGAAGCCTTATGGCTCCATACAAATAAGATAAGATAAGATAGGATACAACTTTATTAATCCCCCGTAGGAGAAATTTGTTTGTTGCAGAATATGCAATCTTAATAATATAATATAGAATACGGACCACAAACTTAAAATAAGAATATTAGACATTGACTAAACATGGCTCTTACAGCAGTGCTCCTACTTCCCAGAACAATATTGAAACGGCAGTGCGACAACAACCACTACTACACAATTGAAACATTAGTGCAAACCACTACACTTCTGAAAGTCTATGGCGCACACTTGTCTCTGAGGGGTCAATAGCTCGGACAACACTCGGCCGACTTTACGATGAGGGTGATGATGATGATGATGTTGAGGATGATACTGTTTGGAAACAAGTGGGGATCCGTGATGACAAAAAAAAAAAAGAACAGGCGACGAGGGGGTTTGAAACAAGAGCCCTTGACCACCAAGTAGAGACAATGAAGCCCCTGACCTTCTTAAGCAGGCGGGATAAGTCAAGGGCCCCCAAAGGGCCACTCTCCGAGGACCCCCCCGGTCGCCTCAAGTGTCGGGGCGTGTTGATTAGTTCTCGAGGTGGCGAATGCGGGGAATGCCTGATTGCAATAACGCCGAGCGGTTTCGTGATGATACGTGCACTTCTTCAGTGAAGACGAAGGAGTAGCATATCTGTGGCATATGTTAAGTTACCTTATATCAATAGTATGTGGATGTAGTGCTGTTTAGGAGACTGTTTTAGCGAAGCCAATACAGTGGTGAAAAGTAGTTACCGGTTAGGTCAAGGGCCCGGGTGAGTGATTTATTTCTTATAAATCTTACTCACGCACACATGCACGTATATGCACAAGCATGTGCCCGCACATGTGCATACAAACACGTTACACAATTGAACAACCTAATTATTTCAAGTTTGTATTAGATTAAAAATTGTATAACTTAATTTGTGTGTGTATTCATTCCTACCTCAAAGTGTGCGTGGTTGCACAGGCCGCCATTTTGTGCCTTTGCTCACCCAAAACAACCATGGACAGGTGCACGTTTCAGAAATTAGAAACTCGTTTGCATTCATCTTTCCATTAGTCTTTGTCAAACTCAATTATATTCAGCGTGGGACATTGTTACCCATTGAGCAATCAGGTGTGCAGCCTCACCCAGCCCCAGAGCGCAATCTGTCTGACTTGGGCCAGGTGAGGCTGCATGAACCAGCCATCATCCACACTCACTCACTCCCACGCTCAGTTTCTAGCAAGCTGCTTCAAATTGCAAGCTTCATATTTCCTACACATTACAGAAGCACAACATAAAGGGTCACAGGATCAGATGAATAATGGTTAACATTTGATATTGGACTAAAGCACATTGCAGACATGAAATTTCCCCAGCGGCAATCATTGCATATCAGAAAATAAATAAATATATAACTGTTTTCCACAAATTATTTTATCAACAAGGTACACATTGAGCTCTGATATACAATACAATTATGATGAGTTGTCGGTCTAGTCATACAATCCCCTGGACTTTTGTCTCTTTAGACCTGGATGGGGCTGATTCCCGCCCCGGGCCACCCCATATACACAAGCCCCGCGGCCATACCCTGTGTGACCCTGAGGCAGTAGTAGCAACCAACGGATGAGACCTAGAACCCCCCTGATCAACGCTTCCCGTCCCCTGCAGCTCACTAAGAGCCGCCCCCAGCTAAAGGAGTCTGCGTCATAAGTGCTGTCACCCCTTCAACACACGTGTAGCGCAAGACAGGAGAAATTATGCGTAGGACGTGTTCTCGCATACCGTATGTACTCCGTTTGACTGAGGTCAGTGGTGGTGAGGGCCGGTTTATGGTGGCGCCTGGGAAGAGAGTGGAGGAGGCAAGAAGTGACGCAGACCACTGCGGAATTCACAGTGTTTTTCTCTTCAAGTCAGGTGGAGCGATGTGGAAATATCAATCATAACTATAATATACAATTACATACAAATTGTATTAACCTTGTTTACTATTCACATTAAAAGGAATTGTATACATTATCCCTGTATCTTAAGATACATCCCTTCCTCTATCTAACGGAGAGAGGCTAAGATAGTTCACATTTGCATTCCCACTGGAGCCACTATGTCTGATAATAAGGCCAGGCATATCAACTGACTTCTGTGTTATGTAGATTCCCTTTAACCTTCTTGCAGCCTTGCTTGCAGACTAGCAGACATGTCCACTTATTGCAGTTAACTTGGCCTCTCCCACCAATCCTAAACTCTCCACTATGGTCACTACCACTTTGTTACCTGTGTATTCCCTACCCACAATGCAAACGTTTCCCTTTAAGAATCTTGTTCACCTATTGTCTCACTGAATGTATCCTTGATAACTTTGCTGCCTGTACTTTCCCATGATCATGCTCTAATATTAAATCAAATATCCTCTCTGCCTCTCACTCTCTCTCTCTCTCCCTCTTCCCCTCTCCTTATCTTTATCACAGACACACACTGTCTCTATCTCAAACACGCACAAACATGCCATGGTTCAAGCTTATCCTCACAC
>NC_044051.1:29761566-29764066 GCF_902167405.1 Gadus morhua | reverse complement strand
CACACACACACACACACACCCACTCACCAATGCACATACACCCGCATGCACGCATAAACACACACACACACACACACCACACACACACACACACACACACACACACACACACACACACACACACACACACACACACACACGCACACACACACACACACACTCTGAAGTGGATTCTGCCATCCACCTGTGTTTTCTACTTCATAATATTAACATTTTGAGGAACAGAAAGCCGCTGAGGGAGAAAAACGGACATGCCATAAACTGAACAGTGCAAATTGACTTCTATAGAAATACATTGACTGATGCATATTTGTACATATGACATTTATACCAAATGGGTATGTTTGGTACAATGGATTTCATGTGTTTAATTCCCTAGGCAGTTCAGTAAATAGTTTGGATTTCAAATCCCACTCTTAATATACTTTCACTACTACGTTTTTGTCGAAGACATTGGGTACGATTTTTTTAATCGAATAAAATCCCAATCATCTTTAAATATAGTTCTTTATTAATCCCCCCTGGGTTAATTCAAATGTTTGCTCAACGCTAAATCTGTTTGTTTATTATCCTGTGAGCAAAATAGCATTGGCATACTTTTTCCCTTTCTCTTTTCCTGTTGATTTTTTTAAGGTTGTGTATTCCATAGTTAATATGTATAGCTATTTGAACCTAATAACTGTCAACTGCAGCCTTGCTTGATGGCGCGGTCTCCATTCCATTTGCATAGATATGGCCGAGTCCTTTACCGTTTTCAAACGTAGCGCACCGCGTAAATGAAGAGGCCGCGGGCAGCCGATGATGAAGTGCACCTCTCCACATTAGACGCTCTCTCTCTCTCCCCCGCTCTCTCTACCTCCCGCTCTCTCTACCTCCCGCTCTCTCACTCTCTCTCCCTCTCTCCCACTGTCTGTGTTTGTGTGTTGCTCTCTCTCTCTCTTTCTCTCTCTCTCTCTCGCTCTCTCTCTCCCACTCTCTCCCTCCCCCTCTTCCTTTCTCTCTCTCTCTCTCCTCTCCCCCCTCTCTCCCCCCTCCTCACTCTCTCTTGCTCCCTCTCTCTCTTTGCCATTTTCACCGGGCAAATCAACTGTAGCTGTTCCCTTTTAGAGACCCACCAAGTCATTTCCTTTGCTTGATGCAAAAAAGGAGGAGGGGAGTGTAAGTAATGACTTTATTTGCTAATAGGAATAATTAAAGCGTGGCCAGGGGCTAGCTCTATTAGCAGGAACGTGAACAATAGGGGACGTGTTTATCTTTGCTAATTGTCGCAGGCAAATATTTTATTAGTGTCGGAACAACCCTTTACTGAGGCGCGATGTGACCTGAATCTTCACGAGGTCTTCCTGCACAGAAGATAGGCGTTTCTATTACCATTTTCTTTTGCTACAGGCACATAAGATAGACTATGTCATTTGCATTAACGTTGGATGAACAACTAGAAAGAAATGCTCCCAAAGACATTTATTTCAATACATCGGATCTGATCCCGGTTTTCTGTGTTTACGGAAGCATCCTATTTAGACAGTTTCCTCCCTGGGAACAGGCTGGGTAGTGGGGGGTCGGGTGGGGTGGGGGAGACTCGAGCCTGAGTTCATCGGAGCATCGTCATTGGTTTGATTACGACCACTTATTTTTCCCTCTCAAACAAATGTCCGTGTCAAGTGGACCCCTAAAACACGCTATCTTCCCGATAAGGTGGTCTTATGCAACCGCGGACGGGCGGAGGCGTCGGTGTACACGTGGGGAAGGTCACTCGTGTCCACATTAAATATGGGGAGGGGGGGGTGGTTGGGGTGTGGGGGAGGGCGTGTGGATGGGCAAAAGGGGGCAGAGCTTTGACGGTTCAATGCGACATTGCTCAGATGGCGATGTCAACATCACCTTAACTCCCTATCTGCCTCTTCCCCCCGCTTAATGAACATGGCTCTGCATGGGTGGATGGGACAGAGGGAAAGGGAGGGAGGGAGAGGGGGCGAGGGGATGAATAGTTCTAAAAGTGTAAGCGGCGGACTGACAGCATCTCATGCCTAAAATGGCAAGAGAGGATCTAGAACATGCCTCGCACACTGTGGAGTGTGCGGTTTGGAAGGTGGAAAGAAAAGCTAATTCTTTGTTCAGGAATACAAAGAGAGGAGAGAGAGAGAGAGAGAGAGAGAGAGAGAGGGAGAGGGAGTGGGAGAGAGAGAGAGAGGGAGAGAGAGAGAGAGAGAGAGAGAGAGAGAGAGAGAGAGAGAGAGAGAGAGAGAGAGAGAAAGTAGAAAGGAAGGGAGGAAGAGAGAGAGAGAGAGAGAGAGAGAGAGAGAGAGAGAGAGAGAGAGAGAGAGTGAGAGAGAGAGAGAGAGAGAGAGAGAGAGAGAGAGAGAGAGAGAGAGAGAGAGAGAGAGAGAGAGAGAGATAGAGACATTTACAGATAGAGGGAGAGACACAGAGCACAGAAATAAAGACAAGGGTACAGTGAACATGTCTGTGACACTTCGTCGTGGTTCAGACGCGAAGACAC
>NC_044051.1:29746566-29754066 GCF_902167405.1 Gadus morhua | reverse complement strand
TCTCACGCTGGTAAAAAACGCAATGTACAGAAGTGTGCCATGGTTCAGGGAATTAATCCATTAATTCATTAATAATATATTAATGATTATAGAATTCGGCTCAGGTGAAGGATGATGCACATGGCAACAGGGAGCGTAACCATGGTGACAGCCTAAAGAGCGGCAACATACTGACTCAGAGACTTAATTGTCAGACGCCATGAAATTAAAATTGACTTTTCACCCTGTTTCCTTATTATTAACCAGCCCTTGGCATATTATTCACCCATTAAACAAAGTGTGCCCCAAAAAAAGGTTGATTAGCTATTTTACAACCAAATCTAATCACCATACCTTTAACATCGGAACATGTTGTGATGATGTTTTATTATACTTGCTAGCAGCAGGCTTAACATTTAGACCAATAGTTCCATGGAGTGTGATTTTGCTCGGGTCAGTCACATCAAAGAAATATCAATATTTTCACCAATATTGAAGGCCAGGCATTTAACGTAAAATGTTGGGTATAAATTGCACAAGTACAGTTTTTTAAAGTGTCCTAATTATTCCGGAGTGATAGGTAGGAACACATTGTTTTGAAAGTAACAATGTGTTCCTACCGCCAGTTACATCACAACAATCTCATCTTTTTGCGCTATTTTGGGCACTTTGATTAAAAGGCTAGCTGTAATGTGCAGCCTGCACAGTTTTCAGCAGCGCAGCCCCGGTAGTCTAGTAATCACAGCGCCATACATAATGCTGAATTATCTGTAATTAGGAGTGTATTCCCCGCACATCAACAGGTGCAAGGCTATTTCAGCTCTGCTAGCCAATGGAAGGCAAGGCAAGCAGCTGTTTACAGATACCCACGGCGTATCCCTTTGATATACAATGTATGTTCTTCGTCAAACTCAAACGTCTGGTTCATGTCTCATAGACGTACCTTGCTCAACAGTCAGTAACAGGAGCATCCCTGCAAAGGGTCCTCCCGACAGGATCTTTGTAAAGTACTGTGAGGATGTCAGGTAATAAGCTTTTCACAGTTTACAAACAAATTGTTTGTCGTAAACGCAGGTGGCAAAAACAAAGCGGTTCATTTAAAAAAACGACATAAATGGCACATGGCCTTAAGGAAAAGCTTTTAAAAAATGTGCTGCTGCTAATTTATGCACAGATCTGAACTAATTCTTTGGCAACTGTGAAGAAGGAGGATATTAAGGCAACGTATTTCCTTGTTGAAGATAATGCTGCGCTCTTAATTTGAAATGTGCGGTGTACTCAAACATGAAATGGAAATTTGCCCCAAACTATGTATTTGTCACTTGGTGTGTGATGTGGAATGAGGTTACATGCATCCTGTCCTACCCTCACTGTTGAGATACAAGAGGTGCCTCTCTCTCTCTCTCTCTCTCTCTCTCTCTCTCTCTCTCTCTCTCTCTCTCTCTCTCTCTCTCTCTCTCTCTCTCTCTCTCTATCTATGTTCTATCTCTATCTCTCTCTCAGAATTATGTATGAAGCCGTTCATTTTAAGCCGTAACCCAGAATACATAATCTACTGCAATACAGGTTTGCCGTTGATTATAACAGGTTTATTCTGCATTGTGTCCTTAAATCTTGTTACTCCAGGAAAATAACAAGAGGCATAGAAAAACGATTTGAATGATGACAACTCAATTTGCATTTAACCTATTTTAAGTGTAATTTATGGTAACCCTTACTTTTGAAGTCGCCTCATAAGATTAATATTAACCTGGTTAATAAATGGTAAATTAAAATATATTATTGTCTAATTACCGCTGGATAATAAATAGATACAGAGGAACTGCAGCTGAAATACGAAGTAAAACCTCCAATGTTCGACCCAACTGACTACCATGCAACCACCATTTTAGGTTAGTCATAACTCAGATATAGCTGCGTACTACTTATGAAAGTAAACAATTCTTGAAACACCTCCTTTATTACCTATCAAATCAAGATACAATTGTAGTTATCCAAGGCTTACGTTGGTAACAGCCAGAGTGCAATTTGTATCATACAAATAACCCAGGGAAATTAAGATAGCACCTCCTAATAAATTAGTTTTTCGTAAATAGTTATTATTCATGGCTGCACCCAATTTTGAAGGGTTCTTTCCATGTACCTTGAAAACGATGGAATCGGTTTTGTTTTAGTTTAAAAATCACATCTATACCCACAATAATGTTGTGCATAGAAATGGAAATAAGACACCCCCTATTCTTGTGCCATTGTGGAGGTGGGGCGGCGTCTGGCCTGCAGGGGGAGTATGGAGCACCGGGACTGCTGGGGTGATGGGGTCTGATTGCGGACAGGTGTCTGCATCTGACCCAATAAGGAAGTGTGTATTTATGTGCCTGCTTGTCTTTCAGTGAGGGGTTGAGAGAGAGAGAAGGAAAAAGTTCTCTGCGAGCCAGAGAGAGCGTCGTATGACCAAGTGAAGGACGGAACGAACATTCGACGTTGTCCTTTTTGTACTTGTGACGTTGTGTTTGTTTGTCCGAAGTGGAAATAAAGAGGAACTGTGTCCTGTGAACCCGTTACAGTGGAGCCCAACGTGGTAGGAGTCGATTACGGAACAATCGCCATTGGCCAGCGTCCTCGGACACCTGGCAAAAACAGCGGAGCATCAGACCCAGCTACAGCAGGCCCAGAACGAGGTCCTGGTGGAGCTTGGCCGCCGACCGGGAGGCCATGCGGGGCTCCGGAGAACGTGGCGGGGAAACCCGACCAGGGCGACAAATATATGTCCCCAAAATGGGGGAGGCCGACGACCCAGAGGTCTTCCTGGAGACCTTCCAGGGGGTGGCCGAGGTCTCCAAGTGGCCGCCGCAGGAGTGGGCCCACCGTCTCCTGCCCCTGCTGACGGGATGGGGCCCAGCTCGCGGCCCACAGCCTACCAGCGGCAGTCCAGAAGGACTTCGACACCATCGCCAGGGCTATCCGGGACCGGTTGGGCCTAAACCCGGAGGAACATCGCCGCCGGTTCCGGGCCCTGGCCTTCACCGACGGCGACCGGCCCTTCACCTACACCCAGCAGCTGCGGGACCAGGCGAGGAGGTGGCTGGACCCGGAACGAAACACACAGGAGGGAGATTCAGTAACTGGGGTTCCACCTGGGGCGGGGGAAGGTCCGGCCGCAGGTCGGTAAGGCCGCAGGTCGGTAAGGCCGCAGGTCGGTAAGACCGCGGCGGTCGCCGCCTCCCCTCGACCCAGGACCAAAAAGGAGGTGAGGTGGTTCCTGGGGCTGGCGGGCTACTATCGGCAGTTCGTGCCGAACTTCTCCGACCTGGCCAGCCCCTTGACCGACCTCACCCGGAAGTGGGCCCCAGATACAGTCCAGTGGTCGGAGCCATGCCAGGTGTCGTTTGAGGCTATTAAAACAGCCCTCTGCAGGGAAGCAATCCTGTGTGCTCCTAATTTTGCTCTCCCTTTCTCCGACCAGGCAGACGCGTCGGATTGGGGGTTGGGCGTGGTCCTGACCCAGCAGGTGGAGGGGACCGACCGTCCGGTGCTGTACCTGAGCCGCAAGCTGTCGGACCACGAGGGTCGGTACAGTACGGTCGAGAAGGAGTGTCTCGCCATCCGGTGGGCGGTCGGTGCCCTTCGCTGCTACCTGCTGGGTCGCCAGTTCACCCTCTACTCCGACCACGCCCCCCTCCAGTGGCTCCACCGGATGAAGGATGCCAACACGAGGATCACCCGGTGGTACCTCGCGTTGCAGCCTTTCAATTTCCGGGTGGCCCACAGGCCGGGGGCGCAGATGGTCGTGGCAGACTTCCTCTCCCGTCCCGGGGGGGGGGGAGTAGGTTTACGGCCGGATGGGTCCCCGGCCTGTGTCGGGCGGTGGGGGTATGTGGAGGTGGGGCGGCGTCTGGCCTGCAGGGGGAGTATGGAGCACCGGGAACTGCTGGGGTGATGGGGTCTGATTGCGGACAGGTGTCTGCAATCTGACCCAATCAGGAAGTGTGTATGTATCTGCCTGCTTGTCTTTCAGTGAGGGGTTGAGTGAGAGAGAAGGAAGACCATCTCTGCGAGCCAGAGAGAGCGTTGTATGACCAAGTGACGGACGGAATGAACATTCGACGTTGTCCTTTTTGTACTTGTGACGTTGTGTTTGTTTGCCCGAAGTGGAAATAAACAGGAGTTTGCTCCATTTCACCTAAGAACTGTGTCCCGACTCCTGTGAACCCGTTACAGCCATATATGTGTTTTTATTTGTTCGGTTTGTTGTTTTTACGTTTGTGATCTGATATGTGTACATCTGCGAAAACGACTGATGTTTTGGTGGGTTGGTGTCGTGGATAATACCCACGGTCTAATACTCTAACAAATTACAAGTGGTCGAGAAGGACTAGGTTTGAATGATCAAGGCTTTATTGTCACTAGAGATCGTAACAACATCACCTGAGTTTGTTTGCAAAAGAACTGGGCTATTCGGCCCGGGATCTCTGAGACAACTACAGCTCTGTGATTTCTAAGACCAATAACAGAGCATCTAAAATCTATGGGCCCTCCCCCTTCCCCATTACTATTTATCTTTACTTCCCACATACATAAATTCATACATTCAAGCATTAGATACAAAGAGTTACATATTAAACATTAGTTGTATGAAGTTTTCATATTATGCATTACAGTTATATGAAGTGAGGTCTTTGATTAAAATCCATTCATCGCCTTGTTAACTTAAATCACCATGACTTACCACATGTGTTTAAGAGATGAGCCCTGTGAAAGCATTATTCATTTACACAATAAAATATGAATTAACTCTAACTTACTCTTAACTCTAATTTAAGCCTACAGAATATACATTTTAAATCTTCTGACGAGGATGTTTTTCTAAGAGGCCATTTACATGAGGTGTCGGGGGTTTGTCGGAATGCACAGGAAGGCCAGGTAATATCAAGTGTTTGGCTCCATTGTAAATATATTTGTCATATTCTAATATAATTTATACTTAAAGTTAACCTTATTTATACTTATTATCTAAGTGAACTGAGAAATAGACTGATGTCATTGACTACAGAGGGATGTCGTGTGTGTGTTTGCCGGTCAACTCTGAACTCTCGGAGTTGTGTTGAATAACAATGGAACAGGTCTGGCGCCTGTCCTCTCCCTCACAAATGAAATTATATAGATCACTGTGTTCAATTAGCATTTTAATGAGCGAGCATAAGTCCATCGATACAACTGCTTGAATCTGCTGCTACGAGTCTCAGCCTTTGTTTTTCTAGTGGATACTTTTGCAACATGTGGTACAAGTGAAGCAAAAGTGATTTGTATCGGTATGACCCAGAGCATCCGTGGGCGGGACAAAATTGCAACATTAGCCAATGAAAGTCACCGGCAGGAGGTGCATTTTTCAAACTACACTGAGGCCGTCCAATCAGACCATTAAAATTCATTGAAGGACACTTGCGGCAGGTTAATGCAATAATTTGGGGGGAATTCAGTTGAACTAAGTAATTTAATTTGACATAATGTAGGTGCTAAAGACTTTTGCTACAATGATACCTTCATACGGCTTCGGGGTCCTTTGGCTGCTGCAGGAGCGTGCTAGTCATTATGTACACCCGGCAGCCTGTATTCATTAACATGTTTCACCGACTGGCTGTGCTTCTGTATTATCAGGTGACCTAAAGTGGTGAAAAGGAAGCATATAAATTGCGACCCGGATGTACCGTTAATGTGCATGAGTAACAGACCATCTGCGATGCAAATATGAGATCGGTATCACATTTTGCACGGGGAATTACATGCTTAACCTAACGGTATCAGTAGGCTAGCTAGAACAGAATTCAGTAGTGTAATCAATACCTGTCGTCTGCTAGAAGATTGAGTTTGAAGTACAATATCAGTGCGAGTGTTTTTCAAGAGTTTTGTGTAAGGAGACATTTATTGTTTCATGTGAGTTCAAGAGTGAGCGTTTAGAGCCTTGGTCATTCTGTAGAACCGACAGAGACCCTGTACACAGTAACGTGTTCCACTGACTGTGTTGGCTGATTTTCTGTATTTCAAGAGAAAGACAATAATTAAAATAACTATTATACACCTACGCACGCTTGGAATTCACTTTGTGTCCAAGTGTGAAACAAAAAATTACCTGGTACAACCCCTAACAGTGACCTGTCACAATTTACATAAGCAAAAATAAACTGTACTGTAAAAGGAAGCCTTGTTGCTTACCTTGGTATTAACAGGGCTCTTGCCATATCTCTCTTCAATACGATATTTAGCTTCCATTTATTTTAATGGATTTTTCAAAAGTCTACAATGTGTATCATAATTTAACTTATTCAGTAGTGGTTGAACCAGGTAAGAAGTGAAGCCATTCTTCAACTCAAGGGGAAAAACAATCAACATTTTCTAAATCTAATAAACCCTTTGTAAATGGGTGGAGCAATGAACAATAACTGTTTTGGACCAAGTCATTTATTGGAAAGTTTATCTTAATATAAAGATAGTACATAACTCAACTTGCATTTGTGAATAAGTAATGTGGAAAATGAAGGCATGCACCAAATACCACACTACTTTTCCACAAAGCTAATAATAGTTTTTCATTATTATCATAACAAGATTATTAGCCAGTTTGAACAGTGTTGGGTTCAGAGCGATTTACATTTTCCCAGATCTGCAGCTCTGGAAATATCTTGAAACAGATATCCTGCACTCTTTCTCTTCCAAAAATAGGTTATTCTCCACGGTGATAAAAAGCTGCAATGTGCCGGGGTCAGGCGTAAACAACTTGCTCCTAATATTTAAAAAGAGGGGGATGCCATGACTCCCCACTTTAATGCTTTGGATACAAACTGTCACAAAGTTAATCCCAGGGGGGGTCGTGTTCACTGTGCCCACCCAAGGGCGGTATGGTGGAGCCCTCACAAGGTAAGTGTTTCCTCATCCTGCATGTTCCCTCATAGCATATGAAAATTGGGGGGGGGGGGGGGGGGGGGCATCGGAAAGAGAAGTGTACAGGAAATGGCTTTGTTTATTCCATCTGTAAACTGAGATATAAGGGTGTGTATGTGTGGATAGGGGTTACCTGCTGGATGTAAATCTTTTGACCATGCACATGCAGAGGAGAGGACAGTGTTGTGTAAATGGCAACATGGACGCACAATCCCACAAAAATTCACATACGCACACAGATACACATGCACATTTTTATATACGCACTTATGAAAGCATACATAACCTGGCAAAGCGTGACTTCCTCTGTGCTATCATTGTGTGGAACTGTCAGCATGTCGTTTGCACACACACACAGACACAAACACACACGCACACAGATACACAAGCACACACAGACGCACACACAGACGCTCACACACACACACACACACACACACACACCATACATGCCCGCCTAAATGCATACAAACAATATTTCCTTATCTCAGACACATACACCGACATACACGCACACATCTTACACCTCACACACACGCACAAATAGACACACACAGCTGTCTCCCCTCTATGCACCCAATCCCT
>NC_044051.1:29686566-29739066 GCF_902167405.1 Gadus morhua | reverse complement strand
CTCTCTTCGTCCCTCCCTCTCCCTGGCTCTCCCCTCTCAGTGGGGGTGTGGGGGTGTTTACCTTAGTGTTCAGAGCAAAACTGCTTGTGTTAAAACTGCCCTACTCTTCCACTGATCACCTTTATTTGGCGTGAACAATCAATTATCCTGTGTAGATTCGGCAGCAGGTTGATTATATTTATTATTTATATTTATATATTTATTTATTTATTTATTTAATCGTTGTAAAGTGGTCATATAAAGTCGTATTTGCTCGACAAAACTGATGAGACAAGGTGACATGTTGGAGCCAGGTGGTGGTGTGCTGTAGTGTTGATACACTCAGGCAGGCATGCCAGGTCTTTTACTTTGAAAGGGGCCAAGAAAATAAACAGATTGGAAGCTGGTGTCACTTCTACCAACCCTCGGGATGACAGAGGCACTTGTTCCAGAGGATGGTACAATTCTGTTTAGCCGTGTCGCTCACCTTGTTTCACATCACATCCACCACCGATTTCCAATACCTTGTCCATGATGTATGGTGAACACTTTGAAAAAAAAGAAAGAAAATGTAATTTTTGCAGGAACACCAGATACAATAAATCCAACCTCTAGGAACTGTGATTCAACCACCACAGGGTCGCACCTCATACACCCCGTTACCCAAAACATGTTGATTTCATCCAGTGAAGGAACCCCTCATCAATCCAAACCCCTTCCCTCCCCAAGCCACTGTATCGCTCGACAGTTGGTCTTATCTCTGCCACCGCCACAAAAGTTTTGCCGGGTTCAACGATTGGAACTTTTACCCGACGATTCAAACGGCTAGTCCGGGCCGAACTCCCAATGTACCGTGCTACACAGTCCTACATCTGGGTCCAACGTAAGCACAACGGAGTCTCACCTAAACATCGCCACATGTGGCCATGGACTGGCCACACCGGTACAGGAAACTGTCAGGCTTTGAAAAAGGCCTAAGGCCATTTATGAACCTGATACGGCGGCAGGATGATGTTTTAATAAATATTTTGTTAATGATAATTGGTCCAGTTTTGATGTTGCCCAAAAAGAACAGGGTTCTCCTTTCTTTGATCCGTACCGAGGCGTGCTGCCAACACGCCGAGATTTATATCGGGAAGTTATCGTCAATGGGAGGGCTTTTGGCAGGGGCTGGGGGGGCATTTATTTTGGAACTCCAAATCAGTGAAATGCCACGCCAAGTCCATTCTGAGCTTTATATCAACACAACGTCTTTATCTCAAGCCTAAACTAAATTCCAATGAGCTACTAAAGCCATTGAACAGCCCTAGTGAATATATACGTCCTACTTTAGCATTTTTTCTCATCCTATTATACAAATGTATACACAATAGAGTTGACACTTGGTGTTTTATTTTTCTATCCACAGCACAATCAAACACTTAGAGATTTAGAATATACATATATTTAAATAGAGGCCGTAGTGGAGTGAGAGTGCCCGGCAACAGCTCGCTCAGATTTATGCCACGTTGAGTTTCCTCCGTGAAACACCATCCCCCCCCCCCCCCCCCCCCCCCCTCTCAGGAGCTCAGGAGCACCAGGCAACTGTGTGTTTGTAAATGTGTGTGTGTGTGTTTGTGTGTGTGTGTGTGTGTGTGTGTGTGTGTGTGTGTGTGTGTGTGTGTGTGTATGTGTGTGTGTGTGTGTGTGTGTGTGTGTGTGTGTGTGTGTGTGTGTGTGCGTGTGTGTGTGTGTGTGTGTGTGTGTGTGTGTCTGTGTGTGTATGTGTATGTGTGCGTGGTTAACTACAACGGCACAGGTTAAAAATAAACCCCATAGATGCAATGCTCACTGCCAAGCCCTTTGGGGTATCACACATTTCCGAATATGCTGCTGTCAATTCAATATTCGTAGCCCCCCCCCCTGGGAGGAAGAGGATTGGTGGGGGGGCGATGAGGAAGGGGGGGTTCAGGTGACTCCGGTATAAATAGGACATCAATTCATCTCAATCCGGGCACTCATAATGTGATTGGACTGACTCTGTTGTCATGTGGAATCACAGCCGTCGCCTCGTCCCCCTAGACATGAGTGTGTGTGTGTGTGTGTGTGTGTGTTTTTTTTATCTAGTACTGTTTGGTTTGTGTAAAGCGGGGTCAGTGAACGGGGAGACAGGACCGGGAGCAGGACATGACAGGACCTGATGAGCTTTGGGCGGGACAAAGAGGACGGAGAGAGGGAAGGGATGTAGGGGAGGGGTGTACACACACAGGCCCCCTCACCTGGAAGGATCCGAGGTCCTCGTTCCAACATAGTTGTTATGTTGAGGTCACACAAAGTTGCTTGTTCGAATTGTGGCCGTATTGGTCCCAAATCAGGTACGAGATCTTCAACAGGGGGTCGGTGACCCCTAGGGGGTCCGCAAAGTTACAGCATGGAGTCCCCCTGAAGTGAGTTGATCCCAAACCTTTTTTTATTGGAACATTTTAAAGATGACCTTTGTATTGATGTATTTATACAATGCTGAGCCATTGTGTCGGTTTCATACATGGCACTATAGCCTCACTACACATTGTTATTGGCCCGATTTAATGAGCAACACAATTGTACACGATATATATTAAGAATCCCTCCACAGTGTCACTATCAGCCAAGAGGTCCTCGGCCTGAAAAACGTTAAATTGCATTTTAATCAGAAAAGGTATAAAAAATGAGATGATATAGTTATTATAATCATTCTGATAGTGTAGGATTAAACAGCTCATATTAATAGCAAACCTTCATAATTAGCCACACAATACTAGGACTACAACTCCCATGAGCCAGCGTTGGCGGCTGTGCTTTTTTGGGCAATGAGCACTTCAAAGGCAGATGTTAAGTGAGGTGAAATTGTTCGTCATTCGTGTGCCTATTTCGATTATTCCACCAGCTGGCGCGGGGCATGTGAAACGCTCACCCCTCTGGTCATGGAGTGGTTCATCTCTGTCTGCCCAATTAAGGCCAATGACAGCACCATTCCACCTAACCTAGCCTTAATAATGGATGACCTTGTTCCGTGCGGTTTACCATACGCACACTCCCTATTCAAAGGTAATCACAGTGTGTGCGCACGTCAAAGGCACAGAATGAAACATAATGACACTGTTTTCTGAAATGATAGCCGTAGTATGTTCCAGCTTGACTGTTATTATTAAGGAACATTTTGAGGTCTTTTGTATTTCTTTTACTGATCTAAAAACATACTGCGGCCCAACTCATCATCATTTTCCTCCCCCTCTCACCTCCCCCTCTCACCTCCTCCTCCTCTTCCTCCTCCTCCTCCTCCTCCTCCTCCTCCTCCTCCTCCTCCTCCTCCTCCCCTTCCACCAACCTACCCCTGGCTTATCAAATTCTAAGTGCCTGCTCCATTATGCCTTTCTCCTTTAAATCCCAGGGAAATACAACTCACCCCCTTTTTATAATTACTGCGCCAACTGCTGCCTGACAGGGCTCATTTGCTTTAGCGGAGAGAGAGGTTGTCTTCTTTCTTAGGTACCGCTGTTGTTGCCAATGCCCTCCCTTGTCACTGCAAATCCCCATCTTTACCTACACAGCCTGTGGCAAATTTCAGAGGATTTCTCTCTTTAAATGGATACACAGCCTCGTGCTCAAGGAGGGCATTGTCAAGGATCGGGTAAAAATAAAACACACAACAACACATCGTTCAACACAAAGTATGAGGGAAACGCTCCGAGGGGGCCTACCTTTTTACTTGCGTATGTTTTATGTTTGTGCCTGGAAGTTAATGTGCTTTGTACACAGAGCCAACAGCGTGAATGTGCATTGAATGTGCAAGATAATTTGTGTGTAGATAAAATTAAAAGACAAAAATAAATAAATATATATTGTATTTTACAAGGGTCATGTTCACATCTCTGTACATTTCTTAAACCTATGAATATGTAAAATCCCTTGAAATTCAATATTTTACAGCATCACAGAACAGTGATCTGGCCTTCTGAGCACATCTGTCAATCATTTACGTTTTAATTTAGGGCATTAAGCAGACGCTTTTTTCCATAGTGTCTAAAAATAAGTACATTTGTCTTAAGAAAGTGAAACATCATAGAACCAAGTGCAAAGCACCAACAATCGCTAGGTTGCAATCAAATGTCTTCTTCTACTGCTTCTTCTTCTGCTACTTCTTTCGTCTTCTACTTTTCCCCACACTAAAGTATATCCATCCCATTTGAATGACTCAAACACCCCTGTGTTAACCGTCTCCATCGGTCCCCCGCCATCCTGAGCGTTTCAGGTTCCTTCTCCAGCCTCCAGCCCAGTAGCGAGGCCGCGGTCCCTTCCAGTTGCTCTGTACTGCCGCAGCCCAGCATCTCCCGAGCATGATATGTTTGCTCCTTTGATAGGATTACACAAGTCTTGGACAACAACAACCTCTCCCTCCCCCTCTCCCTCCTCTCCCCTCCCTTCCCCCCCTCCCACCCACCACACACACACACACACATTCTAACACATGTGACCACTGGAGCGGGATGTGATAGGGATGTGATAGGCGATGGGGACCCCCCCCCCCCCCCCCCAGAACATCTCGGTGCATTAGAAAGACCGGGTCCCTGTGAGCACTTACACTAGAACCATGTCAAGTGCTTTACAATCTCTCTGTTTGTGTGTGTCTGCGTGTGTGTGTGTGTCTGTGTACATCCCGTCCGCCACGACATGTCACCTTGTCTACGTTACGGATGCTGCGGATGAAGACAGTTCGGCAGATGGCATCTCATGAATAGGGGATGACCACACCTACTGCAGACAGGCAGGCAGGGGGTTCCCACACCACTTATCGGATTGCTTTCTTTATACACCGTCTGCATAGAGTTCATACTTTGAGAGGGAATTGAGATATGCTGCGATGAAAACCTGATCCAATGAGGATGAGATAAAAAAATAAATCACCCCTAAGTGTTCATAGAGCAGTGAGCAGGTTAGGCACACCATAAGTAGATTTAAAACAAGCTGTCTATTTTAATACCTCCCGAAATTCCAAAAAATAATGAAGAGGTCAGAAATCATGACTTCATTGTTGATGTCGTGCCGGGATATTGTTTTAAAAAGCAATTCACAAAGCAGTGTGCTCAAATCACATTATTATTATACACACACACACACACACACACACATGTAGAAAATATACACTCACACACACGCACACACACACACACACACACACACACACACACACGCACACACACACACTCACACACACACACACACACACACACACACACACACACACACAGTGTGCAGTGTCCTCTCTGCATCGTGCACGAAGGTCTGATGTATTCTTTCCAACATATTCCACTATGATCAACATCAAAAAACATGAAAGGAGACGCAAGGAGTGTGTGTGTTTTGTCCGACAGCAGCAATTCCCCGAGCCCATGAAAAATGTAATCAAAAGCTTTAAGTGACATCCTCACTCTTTCCCTACTACCTATGTATTCCGCGCAAGACCTCCTCTGCACACACACACAGACACACAGACACACACACACACACACACACACACACACACACACACACACACACATACGCACACACACAAACAGCAGCCACCTCATGTCCTTGCTCTTCCTACTATACTTCCTACCGGTGCCCCCCCTCCCCCCCCAACCCCCCCTGTTCTTCATCCAGTGTGTTTAACAGTGACAACCCCATCCTGACTTCCTCCCCCCTCCCCCCCCCCTCCTTGTCTGTCGAGGGGACAAGCAAAGGAACATGGCCGACCTCATGCATAAAGCAGCAGCCCCGGTGAGCTCAGGTTGTCCCCCTGGCGTGCCCCCCCCCCGGTCCCCCCCCCGTCCCCCCCCCCCTGTCCTCAGGCCATTATCCCCTGGCAACCAGTCACGGCTAAACCAATATGAAACCCGCTGCACTTTGTGTCACAATTTTTTACATTCAACGGCGGTTCATGCGAAGCCATGTGGAACCTGCCCCCAATCTGTGCGCTAAAAACCTGGGGAGAGCAGAGGGTACGAAAAGGTGGCAGAGTCTCGTGGGTACAGAGAGAGAGCAGGAGAGTTAAAAGAGAAATATATAAAGTGTGTGGGGTCGGGGGGGGGGGGGCAGGGCGTTGGACATATCACATAGTTCTCGGAGATATGTGCTGCCTGAGGACATTTTAAATATTTACGCTCTTTTACCTGTCTCCGTCAAGAGTGGAATCCGTGTGACATTGTAGAACATGCCTGATCTATTAGTGATGATGTCATGCCTCAGGACTTGTGGTTTGGGAGGCCTTACAACATTGTATGACATGGGAGGTGGAGCCTGCCTCCGTATGGCGACGTTAGCATACAGACAACATCAGAGGCCATTTTGGGGTGGTGAGTGTCCACCTCCAAACAAACAAACGATTTTAAGTGAAACAATGCGTTAAAAAAAAAAATGTAGTTGTAAAGGTTTTTCTTCTGCCTGGACCTATATGAATCATTTGGCATTAAATCCTGAGAAAATCTATGCATTTTATGATTATATCTTACTTTGCAGCTCACCAAATGAAAAAAATGCTTCAATTTAGTACAAAATGTTATGTTACTGTATGCCTAATGGTTGACATTAATTGTTGGTATGGCATGCCAGTAACGCTGCCAATGTTCCTGGTTCAAGTCCCAGGCAGAAAAACAAAGCCAGCAATGTATAGAGATAAGATAACACTACCTGTGTTTGGAACGGAGCAAATGCGTTTGCTGGGACAATTATTTTTTTATTGATTGATTTGACTTGTTTTCTCTAAATAAGGGTCTCATTTAATTAATAGTGACCATAATTGCATAGATTTCTACGTTGACGATCAATTAAGACATATTACCACTTTTAACACTGAATAAATAGATTCTTCGTTCATTAGACCCTTAATATTGCTCAATTTTCCTTCAAACTCAAACCAGACATGTCAGGAATGCAGTGGCACCCCCACTGCATTTCTGGAACAAATCCCACCCATGGGTATATTTTCTATATTATTTCAAAATAACGTGTTGCGATTGGCCATGATTAATTGTACCTTTTAATTCATATCTGTGTACGTTTCTTAAAATTATGAATAGGTAAAATCCCTTCAAATTAAATATTTTATTGTATACTTTTGTTGTATACTTTTTATCCGTATACAACGGCTATCTTTCCTACTGAGTGCATCTGTCAATCAAATCTCTACTTCTACTACTTCTTGTTCTTCATCCATCTTCCACTTTTCCCCACATGCAGCGGAAAGCATTTCAACAGCTAGACCTTTTTCCCTCTACCCCCCCTCTCTTCACCCCTCCTTCCGACCCAAACCCCACCCTTCCTTCATCTTGTTTAATGGACCTTTCTCCACACAAATGTCGCGCGGTCTACCTGACTGCAATCCGTTTTTTAAAGTTTAATTCACTCTACATTTAGCAGCATGTCATAAATACCATATTAGGCCGCGGCAGCAGCGCATGCACGCTTTATGCGATCCCAACGGTCGTGCTTTTGTTTTAATGAATCCATTTGCAACTTATGAGCGGGAAAAATAAGTGAGCGAGCGAGAGAGAGAGTAAAGGAGAGAGAGAGAGAGAGAGAGAGAGAGAGAGAGAGAGAGAGAGAGAGAGAGAGAGAGAGAGAGAGAGAAAGAGGGAGTGAGAGTAAGGGAGAGCGAGGGGGGAGAGAGAGAGGGGGAGAGAGACAGAGGGAGAGAGAAGGCAAGAGAGAGAAAGAGAGAGAGAGGCTCGCATGTCGGATGAGGCTACATCAGTCAAAGCTGCTTTTCCCCGGTTGTGTTTTATACACGCAGTGGAATGGAATGAGGCCAACGCTCACCTAAAAGCCAGGAAAACAAACACCGGGTGTGGGGACATCATCCGGGCTCCACCGTCGACCACAATTATACGACTCCTTTCATTAAACCGACGGCGGCATCTTAATAGTCCACAGAACAGAAAGGCAATCACAGTGTTGTGCTCGTTCTCTCCGCCCGACGCGATGCAACGTGTTTACAGTAAGTCGCGGGGACGATAACACAAAAAAGACCTTACAGCCAAACTACCGGTAAGCCAAGTTCATGTAAATAATGCATGAGATGCTAAACAATGTGTAAACAAGGGCGTAACTTTGGGGGTGTAATCGGCACTCCTTTGGGTAAGGTGCCACTTTCACCCTACGGTTTCACAGAGCAGTAAGTAGATGTCTGGTACCATGTCTTCGTAGGGCTCTCAGACGCGTTTTAGAGGTTAGCGGTTTTGAGAACTTCATCGATTCATCGAAGGTGAGATCTCTGCTTGACATCGTTGTGCATAGCTTGTCTATTCGTCTTCTGAAAATGTGTAGTAAATTCAATTTAATTCCATTCAATTTTATTTGTCTAGCCCTTAATCCCCATTACAGTCTCAAAGGGTTAAGCAAGCCAAATATTTATGACACCCCCCCCTTTACCCAAGCCCCCACAAGGGCAAGAAAAAACTTAGCAAGGAAGAAATCTTGAGAAGAAACGTATAGTAGGGGATCCCAGGCATCTTCCAGGGATGATCAGGAGTGCAATGGGTGCCATAATTGACGTACAGGTAAATACATGCAAATCATATTTAATTGATGATGGGGTGCTGTAAAATGACATAGTGGAAATGTATTGTGCTATTAATTTAGTAACTGTATTAATAAAAGCACAAACAAACAGGCAGCAGTCTTCCCATCGCATCTGCATCATTTTCAAGCCCCTAAGTTCCAAAGGCGAGACTGTAGAGGTACGTTTTAAACCTTATAGCTCCAAAGAGTGAGCTTCCCTGATCACCGGTGGCAGCCTATTCCATAGTAAGGGGGCTTGATAGGCAAACGCTCTCTGTCCAGCCGATTTATTTTTATCCTTCGGCAGCGAAAGAAGGCCAGCTCCGAAGACCGGAGGAGCCGAGAATGTCCATCCCAATAGGCTCGCTCTCTCTCTCTCTCTCTCTCTCTCTCTCTCTCTCTCTCTCTCTCTCTCTCTCTCTCTCTCTCTCTCTCTCAATGTCACAGCAGAATCACACACCAAAGTTAACGGGCGGGGGGGGGGGGGGGGGGGGCTCTATTCAGGACTTTGAACAACAACAGACCAGGATGTCAAGCTGATCATCTTTGCCTTTGTTTTGCTTCTCTTCTAATATCCCTGGAAAATCTGGTTGGACAGGAACCGAGGGAGAGGGGAGGCAGCATTGGGGCCCCTCTCTCTCTCTCTCTCTCTCTCTCTCTCTCTCTCTCTCTCTCTCTCTCTCTCTCCCCCCCCCCCCCTCTTTCTGTCACGTTCTGGCACACGGGCACACACACACAAACACACACACACACACACACACACACTGCCCAGCCGCTCTGGAGCCACACTGCTTTCCCAGCTGTTTAGCCGGCAGGACGCGGCCCGGTGGTCGGAGGGAAGGAGAAGTAGATGAAGAAGGAGATGAAGAAGAAGATGAAGAAGAGGAAGGAGGACGAACGAGGGGCCCGCTGTGCTCAAGTCATGTGTGGAAAACAAGAGAAGTAAGGAACAAAGAGGAGAAACCGACACATGCAACTACTGAGATGATCACGGGAGAGGAGAAATTAAGAACACAAAACAACAAGAGAGTAGTTTGAAAAGGAAAGAAGAGTGGCATAAAGGGAGTGTGGGCCCTATTTTAACGGTCTGAAACGCAAGTGAGAAGCGCAAAACACAAGTAGCTTTGTGGGCGGTTCTATGGTGATGTTGCTATTTTACCGGCGGATAAATGACTCTTGCGCCAAGCGCTAATCTAAAAAAGGTTGGTCTGAAGTAGCGTAATTGCCCGTAGGTTTGGTTTGGGCGTAACGTGCAATAAACGTTGATATTTGACAGCGCGTTTGCAGTCTCCGATGAGACAGATGCATGACCACATGAATTTCAAACTTCAAATGGCTCAGTTTATGGCCAAATAATATGGCCTAATTCACACATGGAATAGTGTCTTCCACAACTTCAGAAATACTGAGGCCTTAAATACATTTTGGCAAAGAAAACTTAACACACATATGATATGCGGTAACTGTGGTTCTATTTAATGATGTACGCAATACAATAACAAACATTGTTTCTTACCAGTATTGTATGCATTATCGTTATCGACTTGTGTTCCTAATATGCATGCGTTCCCCCGTTAATATACATTGCCATGGACTGTAGGCCTATTTAGCGTTACGTGTTTAGTTTGCGTGTGTTTAAACAGATGGACGCACACACGCGCGACCACATTCAATAATTATTTTTGTCGCCTTAAAACAATGTTTTCTCACAATCGAATACTCATCAATCTTAAAAGTTATGGGCTTGTACACGATGTATGTGTCAAGAAAAAATGTGTTTTCTGTACGGTGTTTGCAGATGCATTGATTTAAAAGTACATCTTATTACCGCTGTATGAGCTGTTCGTTCCCAAATAATTTATGTATAATATGTGGCTAGGTAGATGAGAGAAGCAAAGTGTATGTGCGAGGTGAACAAGCAACATTATGCATGCGCCTTTAAAATAGCATCTGAACAACGCACCACTGACTTTAAACCAGGTATTTCCTGGTTTGTGGCGGAATTTGTTTTCTGAAACTGCAACACACACACACACACACGTGTGTGTGTGTGTGTGTGTGTGTGTGTGTGTGTGTGTGTGTGTGTTTGTGTGTGTGTGTGTGTGTGTGTGTGTGTGTGTGTGTGTGTGTGTGTGTGTGTGTGTGTGTGTGTGTGTGCGTCGAGTGTTTTGTTTGCTCCTAAAGTGAAAAGATATTCTTGTGTGGAATCCGGTTGGGCAGATGGGGATTGCAGTTCCTGACTCGGAAGATAAAGAAAGAACAAAGGAAAGACAAAAATACAGTAAATAGTAATAGAAAGAAAACCATTGTATTATCTTTTGTGAATAAAATTTCCCGCCTCATAATCCGGCTTTTACATACATCAAACCAAATAGCAATATACCAAAACGTCCAGATTTCACCAAACTTAAATTCCTTCCGTCAACCATGTATCGCCTGAATTTCTAGGCGCATTGCAAATGGTTTTCACGATCAAAACTGATCCCCATATTGTTTATTTTAGCGATTTATTTCGGCCCTCCCTTTCGTCCGCGGGCCTCTTTAGCCTCCGGACATGGCTCAGCCGATTAGCGGGTACAAGCTAGGCCCGGGCGGCGGGCTCTCCGACAGCTGACACCATTATCAAAAGGGCTTAAATTCACATCGGTTCCATTATCGTCACAACAGGGCAGCTGTTCCCAGGTAATGTGCCCCCCCTTCCGCCCTCCCCGGCGTTGGTTATGAAGCGCCTGGTCAGCAGCCAAGCACTGCAGCTGCCCGTCCAAAACTAGCCTATAAAGACCCCCCCCCCCCCCCCAACACACACACACACCAACACCACCACCTCCTCTCCTATTCATAAACAATAATATGCCGGCTAATAGGTGTGTGTTTGTGTGTCGGGGGTGGAGAATGGCGGCCAATGTCACACATGGCCCCATGTACATTTTGGAAGGTCACCCCGACCCCCCCGCCCCCGCCCTCCCCTGCCTGCCCAAAACAAGCAAACCAAGACCCCCACAACCCCCCCCTTTTTTTCCCCTACTTCCACAGTATGTGCCCCGCCCCCCCCCCCCCCCCCCCCCCCCCCACATGAGCATTCATACACAAGGTGCGCCCCCCACCGCGTGTGTGGCCGCTTCCCTTTCGACGAGGGTTAACCAGCGACATCCACTGGGGGGGAGGGAGGGGTGATGGCGCATCTCTAACGTGTTTTGACTTCTAGAGTGAACCCCCCCCCCCCCCCCCCCCCACCTCCTCCATCACAGGTTCCCGGTAATAAATGATTCACGTGGTAGCCCCCCCAGGAGGGCCGGGGTGAGTTAATGTGCATTTTTTGGTGGCGGTCGTGCAGGGAGATAAATAAATAAATACAAACTTTGACTGGTGGGCCCTTTGCTCCTGTCCTCATGGGGCCGGACAAATGGCCACAGACCCCGGCAGCCCCCCGTCCCCCCCATCCCAACCCAACTATCACATCCCCTCGCCATTATCGTCCCCGAGAATAAAAAAAAACTAAAATAATAATAAAACGTGAGCGAGCGTAATGATCTCGTGCCACGGAATGCAAAGTGCCTCATCGACGCTTTTATGTCTGTGTGCGTGTGTGTCTGTGCGTGTGTTTGTCTGTGTGTGTCTATGTGTGTATGTCTGTGTGTATGTGTGTCTGTGAGGGTGTGTGTGTGTGTGTGTGTCCGGTCCCCCCGTCGTGGCAAGCAGGAAGTTGTGATTCTGTCTCAGTCAGTGTCACACTGATTTTTCTGCTTTCCCAGCATCCAAAGGGCCCCTCAGCGGACGCCCCTAATGCGAATTTAATGACCTGACGCTGGGCCTGTGACACGCACGCAAGGTGAAGGTGACCATCTCTAATTTTTTTACGGACATGTGTATGTTTTTTTCCTTTTGGGTATCTGTGTCTATCAGACACACACCACCCGCCCTTCCAATGCCCTAAAAATCTGCCCTTCGATTGGTCATTCATACAAGATCCCTATTTGGCATTTAAGCAACCTATTGATCTCTTACTCTGTCCTAAGTTGAAGCGTCTAATTATTTCACCCAGCAAAATACGTACACACCAAACACAACAAAACAAGGCACATTCACAGCGGTTTCATGAGTAGACACACACCCAACCCGCCCCTTTTGTCCGTGTGTCTCTTCGGCCTCTGAGTAGGAGTGAGCCGAATCAGAGGTCAAAAGCACTAAAATCAAGTTGGGATATTGGAGGTAATAGAAAGATTATGGAGTTTCACTTTTGTCATACAGAGTTCCATACTTGCTATAAACATTCCCGTTAATACTCCCTCCTCAAGGTTTTCCCCGGATGGCACAAAGCGATATTCGCACAGAAGATTATTCCAAATAAGCCCATTGACGGGACAAACATGGATTTATTACTGGCCAACGCTTACCATTCTTCAGCACGAAGGCTTCAATTTGATTATTATTTAAATCAATTACATTTCCCCCCTCCGCCAATTAAAGGTCATTACTAGGTTAAAAGACCTCATTTGTCCATCACAGAAGATTATTTATTCTAGTTATATTAAAAAAAAAAATTCACGCATATACGTGGACATTTCATTCCTCCTTAATCTGAGGTTTTAACAAAAGCAAACAAAAATGTGTGTCCTGTCAGACTGCCAAGGACACTTAAATGGAAACCAAACATTCTGCTACCATTTGGATAATCTCTCCCTCTCTTTCATGCTCTCTTTCACACAGTCTCTCTCTCTTTCCCTCTCTCTCTCTCTCTTTCCTCCCACAACTCCTGTGTCTGACTTGTTCTTGGGTGGGCTCAATTATTTCCATCAGTAATGTCAAACATCTCACACCGGTTTTACAACAGCATTATGAGTCAAAAAGAAATCCCTTCACACAGGGCATATTGAACAAAAGTATGGATAGAGTATAGATAGGGTCGCATGTGAATTCAAATCAGATCAGTCATCAGCATAAAAGTGAGCATACTTTAAAATGTACGTTAGAATCGAGAGTCAATTTACAATAGTGGATGAAAAAATATTATGAGTGGCGAAACCAAATGAAGGGCATTTTTTGAACTTGGTCCCCAACAACTGCAACATCAACTCTCTGTTGACATTTCCCTACCACAGAATCCCCAGGTCAGGGGGACAGATAGATGCCCCCCCTTCACCCCTCACACAAACACGCACGCTCACACAAACAGACGCCCCCGCTACCTGCATGCGGCCCACATTTGCCCCCACGTCCTGGATGCCGTAGTGTCAGTCGTTTCCCCCCCAGCATGGAGGGCTATAGCTAATGGACCCCCCGCCCCCCTCCACACAAACACACACACACACACATCCACTATAGATGGGGCTGTTTCAGTGCTAATTCCTGCCATTAACATTTCATTAAAGCCAGTCTCTCTGCTAACTCGTGCTGCTCCTCTCCCGCTGCTGCTGTCTGATGGATGCTAGCTAGCTCGAAGCGAAGCCACACTACCAGCTACACACTCGCTCAAAGTGGACGATGGAGTTTAGACGCAGGGGTGTGACCCTGTCTGTGTGCGTATGTGTTTGTGTTCTGGCCTGTGTGTGTGTGTGCATTGTGTGCATTTATCAGAAGAAGAAGATAACAATAAACCAGTACAATATGCCTTCACATAAGCCATTACTCAAAGAAAAATGCATGCTGAAAATGATAATTAGGTATGGAAAAAATACCCTATGAAATAAAGCAACCTCGATATTAGACTGTATTCTTTAATGACCTGAAATATGAGCAAAAAGCTACATCACTCACATGTTAAAGGTGTGGACTTGTTTATGTATTTTCTGTATCAGATGTTATCCATGTGTAGTCCTTCATTAAGGAAAACAATAGAGGGTGTATTGTAATAGATAGTGATTGTATTATGCTCTCGGCACTACAGGCTGTGCCTGAAAGTGAACAGACAGGCATGTGTGTGTGTGTGTGTGTGTGTGTGTGTGTGTGTGTGTGTGTGTGTGTGTGTGTGTGTGTGTGTGTGTGTGTGTGTGTGTTAAATCTAACAAGTTTAAACATACTATTCTAATTAGACATCTATGTTCATTTACTGGGCCGTGAGTAAATTAGTTGCATATAATTATGACTTATTAAGCGCTGCATAAATAATCTAAGCGCAGCATTAGCCTTTTATATTTCTTGCGCTGGCGTATTATACTAGCTATATATCCGATCCATGTCCATCATTTTTTTATCAGTGGAGACACCTTTGCTAATATGCCTACCTAGTGAATATGCAGGGTTGTCGGTGAAGAGCCCAGTTAAAACGTTGGACTTTGTCAGGTATGCCGAGGAAGAGAGCTTTGTTTTGTTTTTTGCTTGATGCCGTTTTTTTCATAAACATATATCATCAAGGTGTGATTTTAATTTTAGGAAATGGCTGCAAGGTTTGGAACACGGCAGGTTTTAGTAATCAGAAACACAGTTAATTTCACAATGAGTGGATTATCATTGATTGTACTTCCAGACAAGTGGCATGAACATTTTGTCAGTTCACAGAATGGTTGGGGAAGCACAAAAGAATATCAAAGGGATAGCAAGAGTCTTCAAGTCTGTCAAGCAAGCATCGATATATTTGTCCAGTCGGCCAGACCCAAAATGGATCAGGATCAGGAAGAGGAGGCAGAAATTAAGGTGGAGGCCACTTGGCCAAAGAAGGACCAAGAAAGAAGGACACCATTCCAGGTGAGATGGCTGAAGATGAAGCTTTGACAGATGCAGAGAGGGCCTACACAGTAGAACGTTCCTCTTCTGGAACCCAGAAACTTCCCAAAGATGTAGTCCCAAAGATTTTTCCCAAGAAGTGTTCAGGAACTTCCTCAGAATACGCTCATGACATAATAACAGTTAAAACAGTGACATCAAGCACAACTTAAATGTACATAAAAAACAAATTTTATGTTAAACTGCGTGCTCTCTAGCAGCGTTGTATAATTTCAAATATATGTGTTTGAGTGTACTTTAGTAGTGCTGTCTACTATTATCAACAGTGTGTTTATTCTGTAGTTGCACAGTGTACTACTGACAGTGGGTGTGTGAGTGTGTGTGAGTGTTCGGTAGCGGCGTCATCTACTATTGCTATTAGGCCTATGTGTGAGCTCTGTAATGCTCTGACACTGGAACAAAGTATGATAAGTACGTTGGGGGGTAGGAGACAGTGGGTGGCTGGTCTGTCTGAAAATCCAGGCCTGTTTTCCCGCCCCAGTCCACCCCTTCCCCCTACCCCCCAACCACTGAAAGCATCCTGAAACAAATCAAGTACGCCAAAGTTTATCACATGTTATTGATGTATGGGATTGGTAGATAATTGTCTGCTTTGCTCTGCCATATGGCTGCAAAGGCCTGCCAAGGTACAAGGACTCCAAACATGGCGGTACACTCGTAGGAACATGGAATTAGCAATTTGGCGTCGGATTGCACAAAAAACAGGGAACTGGTCTAATTGGATTCAATGACGAGCAATGAGAGAGATAATCCATGTTTTTACAAGGACATTGTCTGTGGTGTCTTTCCAAAAAAATGTGTTTTGGAAGGAGAGGTGTCACGTTTTGCAAGATTAATGTTATCAGAAATTTAGATTGACTCATTGGAGCGTTTCTTTTTAGGAATTGCGGGCCAAGTCATAAGTCAATTAATTGTGAACTGACAATCTTCGTACAATGTTGGATATTTAGTGTTCTAGAGGTCGAAATAAGGCTGTTTACTTATTTTCATGTTTGTTATTAAAGAGCCAGTGAACTGCTTTTCTTTTATGCCTAATAAATATCCTCGATAATTATTAACTTTGCAAAACATAACACATCAGGATCACATTAGAGCTGTCAATCTTCCTTTATAATCCCATTTGAATTGCATTCCTTATGATTGTTTTAACATGTAATTATATTCATATGGTTAATGCTCAAAAGTTGCCTATTACTAATGCTTACTATGTACCTATACACTGTATACACAGGCTGGGTTATACATTGCCAATGCCACTATTAAACATTCTGCCCACTAGAGGGCATTCTACCAATAAACACTAATTTTTGCCAAGTGAAATTAGGCACAAAAGGCTCATACATATAAACACTGCCTCTCAATGTTGTTAAGTGAATTTGCCACGTTGTCCATGGTGATAGAGAGCACTGACATGCGACTCACATTGTAATGTCCTTTTGCATTGAACGGGATTGTTGGTTGCGATTTTCACGTGACGATCTAATAATATCATTGAGTTGAATGGGACTGTATACATACAACGCGTTTTCCGTTTTGCAATGATGACATTAATTTTATTTGAACCAAGGTGTATTTTTAAACGTGAAATTAGGGAACATATTTTTTTAACCTATCACATTTGCGTATCTTTGTCATAGTCACCATGGCCACTGCATAAGTTGTTGTGGCCAACGTAAATAGGCTGTTACCTTCACCTGTAACAAGGCGGAGGTAACAGCCTATTAACGTTTCTCAACATGGTGTTCTTACTGCATCCATTGTGATAATCTCCAATATAGACCTACAATTATCACAACCCATTAAATGTATTGATCATTCATCTCGATAGCCAAAACAACTTGACAAACGACATCCAGGGAGTACTTGGGTGCACAATACAGACTCGTAAGGGAATTAAATTTCCTGATTTTAAACCCTTCCATCGACAAAGTGGTAAACTCCCACAAGCATCCACAAGTAGAGTGCAGGGCGTTTCCACACATTGTTATGACGTTGATATTCGTTAGGAAGCTTATAACCAAGCCCTTTTAACCAAAGATGTTTATCAGGTTATTAAAGTAACTATAATAAACATAACTGATTTGATCTCCAATTTTATTTTGGAAGAAAAGTAGAAGATGACCCTTGAAACAGCCAGGCTATCCTTTTCATTTTATTACATGACACTGCAGAATGACTGAGATACTTTTTGAAGACCTTGCAAATGGTTAAGGGCCCTTACGAAATCCCTAAAAATGTCCATTGCACATTTGACAGGGAGAGCATGTGAAAACACTGGAAAAAAGCATTCAGTTCACACCAAGAACAACCAAGGCCTGGAGCCTCTCTCACACACTGTTTGAGTAGCATCCACAGCACATGCCCAAGCTGTAAAAACGATATGTGTGCTATATTTTTAATGATACATTGTTAAGAATTTACCCTGCGAGAAGATAACCAAAAATCTGAAAACAATTTATCGAGTGCCAGCCTTGACACAGACCATTAGGACCTTTTTGATTGTATGCGGTTGACAAAGCTGGAATGGCCTCTGCTTGGGGCTGGTGATGCGTATAAAAACGATCATCACCGTTGGTCGAAAGGCTGTATCACCGTCCAAAGTTAGCATTTTCCTAATCCTAACCCTAGATGTGAATGGACAATTTTTATCCTCTGACCGCCATGCTGTTTTGTCAATCTACATTATCTTACATAAATAGTTAGAACTGCCAACCCCAACAGTTCCAAAGTTGGTCCCGCCATAATCAAACATTGTGTGTAGAACATTGGTTATTTTAGTCACAGGCCACACCCATTTTGATGTCACGCCTCATTGGAAATGTTTCAATTGTATTGGACCAAAGAACATAGGAGTCCATCTTGATATCAAAATAGGTCTGTGCACTTTTAAACTATACACATTTCCTATATTTTTTGTTTGCAAACTTCCCTTCTCCAGGATTTCTGCAGGTTTTAACAAGTAAAATTTAAGAATTATTAAGACACGTCCTTGTTTATAAGGAGCTGCTGCATTTCTCTGTCAAAGAAATGTTTTGTAACAGGTTTGTTTTGATAATAAAATCATAAAAAGGCTGAATGAACGCAGAATGGTCTCTGATAGGAATAACTGGATTGCAGTCCGAATACAGCTTTTTCTGGAATTCCAAACAGATCTGATCCTCCTTTTAGAGGAAAATAACAGTTTTTTGGAATATTATTGCAAATCATCATGACAAAACACAGAATGGTGTCTGATTAGTATACCAATTTATTAATTTGTCTAATTAAGCCATCAAACATGTTAATGTCTGTTGTTTATTTAGACAGCCAATGTGGGAAAAACATACAGAAATGATTCTACTACTTCGGAGAACTGTTATATTGACAGATGAATGGCTTCTTGATATGGCAGCGATCGTCGTTTTATAAGCCCATTCCTGAAAAACACCCCATTCTGCAGCTTTAGAATGGACCACACAAAAGAATATGGATATGCAATGATCTACACATTTACAGAAACTATACACATTTGCCTTTAATAATTAATCTGTATATTCTTAAGCAATGTATCTTTTGTATTAGCAGGTTTCTTCGTCATTCTTAAGAGGTTATATTTGGTCAAAGTCTTTCAAAGATTATATATCAATACCTTTATCCCTCTTACTGTTACAATATAACGCAGGAAACATGCATTTTTTCTTTTATTATTTTCTTTTCCATTTATTTGAATATTCTAAATTGACTGACCAAAGTGTTTTTCTCAACAGAAGCAGTCTTGCCTGCCTGCCGAGAAACTCACCTGAATAGAATTTATGTGGCTGCAATTTCCCATGCAGCAGTGACTTTGACATTGTTCAGGTTTCACTATCAGTAACATTAATATTAACTTTACCATGGGTTTTTGCAAGTTATATTTGGGTTCTAGGGATAACGTAAGAAATAATTATTAGATATAAAATCTATTGTTAGGCCTAAGGATGCAAACTCTGGTCGCCCGTACTACAGAGCAATTGCTAGACCACTCACCTAAGTTATTTTTCACAAATCCAATAGAATACATCGTTTTTTTATAAAAATGTGTTCATAAAATATCCACGATAAAAATAGATAGCAATTAATTTAATTATTTTATTTGCATCATTAAATCTTAGACCCTAAGTGAAAATATACTCTGTTTGTACTTCATATATGTACATTTATGACAAATTCGTGAGGACTCGGCTTGGCGGAACCTTCTGATGGTACACTTGTTGCAGACAGACTTCTCTGAAACACAGATTAAGTAAGCCTGACAGTTAGCCATAACTGTCAGGCTTACTGCCAGGTTAGTTTGGTCGGATAAGTTGCCAGGGTTACTTAGCGGAGATTCCCTTAAGTAAAGTTAATGGAACGCAACTCTAGCTGAAAGTAGTGAGGCTAAGCGAAATAAGCCCGGCTTTGCCTTTATCTTGGTTGATGGAATACCCCTCTGGCAGAAGTTGGTTGCCACATCATTTTACGGAATGTATTGTCTTCATATGATGGTTATCTAAAGACATTTTATACCAAATGTTTTTATGAAAAAATATCAGTATTAATCATAATCGCCTGATATTTATCTTATCAATACCTTAAAACTCACCACCTCAATCATGGACTCATTGACTCTGTGGCCTCTTGCTGGTTGTTCTTTGTTGTTGTCCACCATGTGTCTGTTTAATCCTACTTAAGTAGTTAGAAACTTCAACCCAAACAGTCCCCAAATTGTTCCTGCTCAAATCAACAAAAAATCTGTCTAGGGACTGCGGTCATTTTTGTCACAGGCCACGCCTATTTTGATTCCACGCCCTAATGGAAATGTGTTGATGTCATCTTGTTAAGAAATGTATCCTGAACTACTATTTTATGGGATTCAAGATCATAGGAGTACATCTTGATGCTGATATTAGCATTTTAGTCTATTCATGTTTTAAACCACAACCTTTGTCATATGTTTTTGGCCACTTGGGGCTTTGATTTTGGGGAACCGACTTCCCTTACCGTTAGATTAAAGATATTGGTCCATAAATGGTATGTACAAAAGGATTTATGACTTAAGGATTTAAAACCTAGAATCCTTTTCAACAAAATTCAAAATGGCGGAAGATCTATCTAGACTGAAGACATAGGTTGTTGGGGCAGATTTTTTTCCCAAGGATGATCCGCATGTGTGAAAAAGTTTCATGACTGTAGGTCAAAGGGGTCAGGAAATATGCTTGTTCAAAGATTTAATTTTTAATCGATTGCCATAGCGCCACCATTGGCCCAATCAGTGTATTTTCTTTTTCTGTTAAAAATGTGTCTGCCTCTACAGCTGTGGAAAGTTTCAAGCATGGGCAAGTTTATCGGGCACGTTTTTGATGTATGGGATTAGTATATAATTGACTGCTTTGGTCTGCCATGGCCAAGGTACAAGGACTCCAAACATGTTGGTACACTGGTAGAAACATGGAATTAGGCATTTGGCGTTGGAATGAACCAAAAAAACAAATGGTCTAATTGCATCTAATAACAAGTAATGAGAAAGGGAATCCCTGTTTTTACAAGTATGTTGTCTGAACCCCAAAAAAATGGGTTTCGGAGGGAGTGGTGTCCCGCATTACCAGATGAATGTAAGCATAACAATTGACAGTATTTGTGGGCCAAGTCATAAGTTATTTGATTGGGAACTGACAATCTTCTTACAAAAAAATAACACAAACTGCTTTTTGTTATTTTTGGGGTTAAATCCTGGCTTGTCCCGTCTTAAATGTCCATGTCTTAAATGATCGTCAACATAGTTATGTATGCCATCTGAGAGACGGACGCGTACTGGCCAAGTACTGTTGGAAAAGCTTGACAGCTTTTTTGAAAATGTACTGTGAAGCAGAGAGGTTGCCTGTACATACTACTAACTCACTGGTTTTCAAAGTGAGTTTGAAGAAAAGATTGAATTAGCATTTGTGCTGCGAAATGCACAGCACTTATAACGTTTATTGCTTAAGTTTCGCACCTAATTGATCTGATGGAGATGGTGCTTACGGCGTTGCTTTGTGCTCCTGGTAGACCCCGGTGTTCCGGGAGCACCCCAATCTATGTATAGTTAGGTATATAATCTGACAGAATTAAGTAATTTACATCAATGAGATACAGATGCTCAAGGGTTTTCTTAGTATGCTCAAGGGTTTTCTTAGTCTCATAGTTCTAGGGCTTAAAAAAAGAAAACAAATGAGGTAATACTGGAGTAAAAGCAATCTCTCAATACCACAGGGAACAAATCTTAAACCCTGCCTGGTAACCAGATGAGAAAGGGGAATCTGTGGGAATTATTATGAATCCCCACCACCTGTGGGAATTCATAATCTTGTAATATCTCTGTTATAGGGGTAGATTCAAGTGTATTCAAATATTGCTTGACTATTGATAGGGGAGGTTGCAACTATAAACGCTGTTTGAAAATACCAGATATAATAGGGGAGAGCCGGGTTGATTGAAACACTTTTCAGTTAAACGTCTTTTTCAAAGATGACGTTACATATACAAATAATTTCAACATGTGATCAACAACTCACTTGTGTGTTCTCTTAGTTACAAGTGTATATACATATGTTGGATGATCAAGCTGTTTTTTTACTTTGAACGTAAGTTGACATCTGTTTCAAACGCCCCACCTAGTCGGGACGTTTGAAACACACATGCGGGACGAATGAAACAGCATATTTTATAAATAAACTATTGACCTTACTCTTGTTTTTATGCAATATACCGGACAACATAGTAGTGTACTCGTCATTGCTAAAATTTCACATAATTCTGCATAATATAAATAGGTTAAAATATATTTTTGGCCCGTGCGTAATTGTGCATAATTGTCAAGATGCACATTTCGATTAAAACTCACCTTTCTTCTTTTGGACGACTAAATTTGTATTAAATTTACTTATTTCCCTGTCCTAAGTCATGTTTAGGGATACACAGTTGAACATCCTTTTATTTATTTTAAACAAAAACTACCACGTCAACCGGATAACAAGACTTGTTTGAAACAAGTGTTTCAATCGTCCCGACAGCGACTACTGACACTTAAACCTTTTTCACCTCTAAACTTCAAAACTCTGACATTGGACACTTTAGCACAGGTTTAAGTACTAATTCATCTGTTGTATAGTCATCTATTTATGACAAAAAAACTACTGCAGGAAGGATTTTAGTTAGCGCTCTCGAAAACAGGTTTGGGGGATAACATTTGAACGGTGGGACATCATTACACGAAATTTCGCGGGGTTGGTCAGTCTTGCGTGCTGAATGTAGTGACGAAATTTGACGTGAAAGCCTTGCGTGGTTTTCGAGGAAATCGCTGTGTTTCAATCGTCCCGTGTTTCAATCGACCCGGCTCTCCCCTACATTGTCTCTGAACCTGACAATTTTGAGTTCCCACCTCACCTGCATCACAGACACTTGTAGCTCAGACCTCCACCATAATAAAATCACAAAAAGGACAAATGAATGCAGAATGGCCTTTGATAGGAATCACTGGATGCCAGTCAAGAAATCTGATCCTCTTTTAGAGGAATATAAATTGATTGGAATATCATTACAAATCATCATTATAAAACACTTAATGTTGTTTGATTAGTATGATACCAATGGATTTATAAGGCTAAACAAGCGATCAAACCAGTTAATTTGTTGTTCATTTGTAAAGCCAATGGTTGTCAACATACAGAAAGGATGCTACCACTTCTGAGCACTGATGCATACACACTACAACATTTATGAGCTCACACTAAGTTATATTCACAGACGAATGGCTTCTTGAACTCGCAGCGATCGTCGTTGTCTACGCCCATTCCTGAAAAACATTGCACTCTACAGATTCAGAATAGCCTATACAAATTAACATGGA
Organism: Gadus morhua; assembly: GCF_902167405.1. Lineage (NCBI taxonomy): Eukaryota > Metazoa > Chordata > Actinopteri > Gadiformes > Gadidae > Gadus > Gadus morhua. The sequence goes on along the minus strand of NC_044051.1, from coordinate 29,715,929 downwards.
TATTCAACACATTTAGAGAAACTATACACATTTACCTTTAGTATTTATTATGTTTATTCTTAAGCAATTTATTACAAGTCTTGTCAGGTTTTGTACTCCATTCCTTCTTCATGTACAAAAAATGGACCAGTATCCTGTTACGTAAATTAAGCACATAAGCTGTAATTACTGCACACAGCCACAAGGGAGCAGGATCAAACATACAAGCTGTAGTATCTACCCCAGCCACACAAGGCAGCATCTTTAAGCCAGACGCGGAAGCCGCAGCTAAGACGTCACATAGGCCACGCCTACTTCACATAGGCCACGCCTAATTCACATAGGCCACGCCTACTTGATACAAGCGCATCGCCATGAGCCAGTGCCCTATGCCACGAAGCTCGCTGAACATACCCAGGCTTTCTTGGGAAAACCTGGCTCGACAGAGCCGCAACTCGCAATCAGAGTTAAATGGTACCACGAAGCTCACTTTAGATTCAATTAGTTGAACCAGGTTTTCCGCTTTAGGTTCAGTGCGCGTTCACGTGAAAGGGGCGTTTTTTGCGTCATTTTTCTCACCTTTACGATAGATCAAGCAGTCTATATGCGTATAAGTGAAAATATTCTGCATATTGTCTGTAAAATAACTATGCCAAATGGAGAATTGTTCGCCATTAATCCAAATAGAATGATGATTTAAAAATGCATAAGCAACGTCCATCCTGCCTTATTCTATCATTTAGGGAATTCACTTTAAATACACCCTATTTAAGAAATGTATGGCATGTTTTCGACCCCGTGAGAGGTAGCGGCTCTAGCGTAATGGATTGGTATAAGACCCGAACGCCAGCGACCGGGGTTCAATTTCGCCGGTCTATCATCATGCATTTTACCCCCATAGATGTGGTGCCAGCACGGCCTTGAAAATATGGGTTCAAGTTCGAAATAAGCACAAAAATATAATTCCATAAGCTTTAGTGAATAAGTATTCCATATGCATGAGAATTAGGACTTTTTAAGCTTCACATAAATTTGCATCACTTGGGAGTCGAATCCCCCGCGCAGAAATTCAAGACTGACGCGCTACCTCCACTCTAGCACACTGTCACGGAGACACAATGCGCAACAGTAATCATTGTCTACATAAGGTCCAAAAGGACGATCAAATAACGAACACCCTCTGATGAGAATCTGTATCTCTCCTGAAGAACCCCAATTTCGTTGTTTGCACAATGACAATAAAGTCTGAAATCTGAATATCGTCAGACAATGCCAAGGGATCGGTTCTGTCCCGTAAAACCCTCTGTCTCCGGAGAGACGCCTGTACGAGAAGTGCGCCGGGGTCCCCGGGAACACCCACAAATGGTGACGCCATTGTCAGAGGAGGGGCTAGGAAGCTGCGCACGCCGATTTAAGTAGCCGATCTCCGGCTGGACTAAGCCGAAAAACTGCGCCCGACCAGGTTTGGTTGCGAGCATAAGTCACCATGGTGATACAGCGACGCTAAAAGAGATCGACTTTCGTGGTACAACTAACCCAGGCTTGGAGCTCAACATACCTCGCTAACCCTCTAAGCGAGCTTCCTGGTACAGGGCCCTGGTGAGGTCAGAGAAAAATAGGCAGACCCGTTGAGAGCCTCGGGGCCCAGCCCCGGGGCTTGAAGTAGCTCTACGGTATTTCTCTCCACGCGTGTTAGATACAATTCCCTCCCTTTTGCTTATTAGTTACCATACCGAAATACTTTAACAAATAAAGTGAGATAAATGCGACCCGTTTTGAACTACTTTCAACAAGAACTCAACAATCCTTACCCCACAAGTCCACACAGAATTCTTTGCCACCTGAAAAGTCTGGCTGGCCCTTCAGCCAGTTGTCGGTTTTACGATCACCATCCTTGAGCCAAATTAAAGCATTGTCCTGCAGACAGAATTCCAATACATGAGAAAGGGCAATAAGTAAACATTAATTTTTCTTTCATGTTTTTGTTGATATAAGTTCATGTTTGCCATGATACCAAAGTATCTGGAAAAACGTACATGACCAGGAAGTAATTCATATCTTATGAGAAATAAACATAGGTTACCTCTCGTATGCCTCCTACCCAGACCCGCATGTTCTTGTAGGTCCTTACAGCCAACGCATTGCATCCTTGTGGGCTTGTGCTTGGCCAATTGAGGCCAGATCACCCATCATATCTTGACAATCTTTCTAAAATCCAAAACAAACAGAAATTTGGTTTTGAGGCAATGCTCAAGATTGGACAATCCTTGGAACAGCTTTGGATTAGTTGTATGAGTTGATGAGTTGTAACAATTTTGAGTTTTCTGACAGAGCCAGCAACGCTTGCTGTCCTATGTTGTCAAGATTTACTTTAAAATAATCACAGTCTGCGGAAGATGATATTTAAAATCTTTTAGTCTCAAGGCAAGTTATTCATATTCAAGCTATTGGACATTAGCTCCTACACTCCAACCAATATAACATTTGATGCCAGCTCTGCATATGTGGTACATACCGGTGCTAGCGTATGCATTGGTGTTCTGGATGCAGAGTGCTGCAAGCAGCAGGAAGGAGGTTGTCACCACAACACAATGGGCCCTATCTTGCATCCGGCGCAAGTGACTTAGTCACTGGCGCATGTGTCATTGCTAGTTTACAACTGGCGCAGAGCGTTCTTTTCCCACCACCGCCACTCGCCGGTAAATTAGGGATTGATCATGCGCCCCAAGGGGCGGTTCGGCGGAAGGAGGAGGCGTGTTCTGGCGCAAACGGTATTTTGCCGTTTCTGAATACCATTGCGCTACTGACCAGGAAATACCTGGTTTAAAGTCAGTGGCGCGTTGTTCAGATGCTATTTTAAGGGCGCATGCATAGGCCTACATGCGCATGCGATGCATACGGATTGCTTGTGCACCTCGCGCATACACTTTGCTTCTCCCATCTACCTAGCCGCACATTCTTGGTAAATTATTTGGGAAAGAACAGCTGATGCAGCGGTAATAAGTTGTACTTTTGAATCAATGCATCTGCAAACACCGTACAGCAAACACATGTTTTCTTGACAGAGACATCGTGTAAAATAGCCTGTAAAATAGAGATAGCGCCGTAGAACCGCCCACAAAGCTACTTTTTCCCACTTGCGTTTCAGACCGTTAAAATAGGCCCCAATGCATGTTTCAGCAGCCAAATAACTTTAATGTCATAAGGAAAAGGACGGTTATGATCAAAAGTCTGCAGATAAAACAGAAAGCTCACCTCAAATGTTGCTCTGGTTCAACACCTTCTCTGCTCTTTTCTTCATATAACCAAGGCTCCTCCCTTATTTGATGAGCCCTCATCACCTTATTTTTTTTCTTTTTATGGCTTCACATTGCTTTTTCCTACACCCCAGGGGAAAAACGAATGCATGGCATTACTATCTTATGCATTAGTCCCTGGTGTAGATGGAGCATACTAAAAGATCAAAAAAGAGAGAGAGCGTGCGCTACCTATATGATGAAGGCAGGCATGCGATTGCAATCAGCAATGGTATCTATTTCACAATTAAAGCAACTATTTCAGTATTTAAATGCTTTTGATTATATTTGATTATGAAATATAAGTCTGCATATTTGGCAACAGAGGGTAGAAGGCTCGGTTATCTTTCGTCAGAACATTCCAGTGAGAAACTATCATATAGTTTATGATATAGTTATAGAATATAAGGGCACTAGACCTCAGATAATGCTTCCAGTCAACACTTCCTCAGTTGAGATAACACTTCCACAAAAATGGGAGGGCTGAATTATCGTTTGTTTGTATGGTTGTTGAATGGATATTGAAACATTATTTGAAAATTCCGCGAGCACTCTGACAGCTGCATTCCATTGTAAGGATAGGCAAGCCATCCCCCCCCGTCATGCAAAGTGCTGTTTGGGCAGCAGGATCAAAAAGGAAAAGGCTCCAAATGCATACTTCAACTCTGGAAATCTAATCCGGCCTGGGAACAAAAAATGTGGACGGGGGGAGTAGTAGTGCAGCACTCTCCTATGTCCTCATCCAGGGATGAGGTGCCCTCGAGCAAGGCACCTGAAACCCCCACCTGCTCCCCGGGCGCTGCACTGCGGCTGCCCACTGCTCTGGGTATGCCGGTGTGCATGTGTTCACCAGCTCCAGGATGGGTCAAAAGCAGAGAAAGAATTTCCCCCAAACACAGACGATAAAGGATTACTTACAAAAAACGCTTATAATAAAGAAAGCAAAAAAATCTCAGTTCCTTGAACTGGCTTGGGGAATACTTGACACTAGAGGGACAACAATGACAAAGGGACAGGAAATATATGAACCGGCAAAGGGCCTAAACTTACGTATACATGTTTATGAGTGGATCTGAACGTCACAGATTTCTTTCTCCACAAATATTAGGATATTCGTTTGACACCAAAGGAATATTCAAAGCTTGAAATTATGTATTCATGCCAGCCCCGATATTCACTCAATCTCCTGTTTTACTTGACGCAAACTGGGACAAGCATGTTTGTGTAGCATAAACAGCCTATGACGCAGTTTGTACTGTCCTCGGTGGGGTGTGCTAACTCCAACTAGAAAGTGAGCTAAACTCTCTTCTATTCATGAACATGAAGAATGCCTTGAATTCTTGTTCGTAGATTTATTTTCATTCTTCACATTGTATTGAATCCATGTAGATAAGATCAAGAGATCAAAAGATGAAAGAGAGTGAAACTAGAAAACAAACAACAAAGTATTGCAATTAGTTAAGTCACCTAGTTTCCTTGAACAATACCTTAAGTATAGAAATCACAATAAAGCTAAATGTTAACATTTCTTAGAACTAACATTATCTTGAAGGCCACGTGTTGAAACTAACATGCATAGTTAACATTCCCGATTAATTAGCCTTATAACTCAGTTTTTACATCATGTAATTAACATACAAATGAGTCAACACAGCCACAACAAAGATACGATACGTACAAGCGATGCCTCTGCTGGGGAACCAACATGCAAGAAGCCTTTCTCTTGGGTAGTGAGCGTCTGCACTCCCAATCAACCTGCCGTTTCTAACGTTTTCTACGCGCGCATTCTAACGTGATCTAAACTATTTTCCTTCCTGCTTCCTGTGCAGCTCGAAAATACAACGTCAAAATAAAAGTCTGGATGAAACACAAATTTAAAGCATGCAATTCAAATGAAATGCCTGAAGGGCAGAACACTCCCCGTCTGACCTTAAAGGTCACTATGGGCTTTTAAATGTCTCTGTCCTTTAACTACAGTCTTTTGGCAGAAGGAGAACTACTTCTGACACAGGTCTTAGGAACACCTTCGGAGAACCTTGATCCGATGTCCTGAGCTCCACCTTCCTTACTTTGCTGTCTCTCCCTGGAAAGACAGCTGTGATCATCGCCATAGGCCACACGTTGCGTGCGGCTTGATTGTCCTTCAGGAGCACAATGTCCCCTTCTTTCAGGTCCCGGTGGGAATCTCTCCATTTCCGGCGGGCTTGCAGAGTGGGAAGGAACTCCTGACGCCAGCGACGCCAGAATCTGTCGGCAAGGGCTTGGACTTGTCTCCATTGTCTGCTGAGAAGATCCTTGTCTGTGAAGTCTCCGTGCGGTGGGGTAACCCCAATCTTCTGGGTAAGTATCATTGCAGGAGATAGTATGAAGGGTGACTCTGGGTCAGTGGACACTGGAACGAGAGGTCTGGCATTGATTATTGCAGACACTTCCATCATGAGGGTGCACAGGACGTCATGGGTAAGTTGAATGTTCTCTTGAAGTAGGATAGCGTCCAGGATCCGTCTCGACAGGCCTATCATACGTTCCCATGATCCTCCCATATGGGACGCATGAGGAGGATTGAACACCCATGAGCACCCTTGCTGACTCAAGAAGTTCAGAACTGTGCTGTCAGGTTGTTGTTTGCTCATTCCTAGTTCCTTTGCTGCGGCTACGCAGTTTGTTCCGCAGTCCGATCTTATTTGCTTCGCAGGTCCTCTTATGGCAAAGAAACGTCTCAATGCATTAATGCAACTTGACGTGTCCATGGAGTCAATGATCTCGATGTGCACGGCTCGGGAACTCATGCAGCAAAAGAGCATCGCCCATCTCTTGCTTTGGGCCTGTCCACCCCGTGTGCGTCTGGAGATGACTTGCCATGGTCCGAACACATCCACTCCTACATAGGTGAAGGGTGGGCATGTGTGCAGGCGTTCTTGTGGCAAGTCGGCCATGAGTTGTACCTCTGTTCTTCGGCATAACCTTCGGCACACTACACATTTGTGCAGAACTGAGGCAATTAACCCTTTTCCGCCTATTACCCAGAAGCCTGTTGCTCTCAGGGCCCCTTCTGTGAGGTGGCGGCCTTGATGTTTGATGTCTTCGTGATACTGTCGAACCAGTAGCAGAGAAACCTGACTGTTCTTGGGTAAGATGATAGGGTTCTTTTCCGGATTGCTCAAGTCGGCGTGTTTCAATCTTCCGCCCACACGAATGAGGTCGCCTTCAAGAATAGGTCTGAGCTTCTGAATGGAACTGTCTTTGGTTACAGCTCGTCCGAGCTCCAGAGCTGTGAGCTCTTTTGTGAAGACATCTTCTTGAGCAGCTCTGATGACGATGTGTCTCGCCTGAGCCAACTCATCCGGAGTACGTGGAAGGCTGCAGTGGTGCCATCCTTTACAGTCACTGGACGTGCTGTGTCTGTAAGCTCTGGCTATGTGAATTAGTAGCGCAATAGCCCTTGTGAGGGAGCACATGGAAGAGAAGCGTTGAAAACGTTTGGCGCTAAGGCCTTGAGTTTGAGTCTGAGTCAGGAAACTACACACTTCAGGGCGTATGTCCGAATCTGATTCTGGGTAAATAAGTCCAAATGTCTGACTTGTTTCTTCCTTGGGTAGTCTTTATTTGTGCAAAAAAGCTGGTCCAGTGAACCACGTTGTCTGTGTCAGTTTGGACGCAGGAACTGACCTGGATGCGTGGTCAGCCGGGTTGTCCTCTGTGTTGACGTAGAACCATTGGTCAGGTTTTGTGGACTGACGAATTCGTCTGACTCGATTATGAACATAAACGTAGAAGCGTTTGGTCTGATTGTGAATGTATCCGAGCACGACCTTGCTATCACAAAAGAACTTGATTGTATTCAGCTTCGTGTCCAGTTCATCTTGGATGAGTTCAGCGACCTCCACGGCTAATACTGCGGCACACAATTCCAACCGAGGGATGGTAGGTTCGGACTGTGGGGCCAGCTTAGCTTTCCCTAGGATGAATCCTACTTCGACTTGTCCCTCAGCTTGAATGGTCCTGAGATATGCCACAGCTCCAATGGCCTTTGTGGACGCATCAGAGAATACACATAACTCTGTGTGTTCTGCATTGGAAAGTGACGTTGCTGTGTATGCACGTGGGATGTGCAGCTTGCTTAAGTCATGTAGTGACTCTCGCCACGCTTCCCATTGCTTCAGCTTTTGTTCTGGAAGAGGTGCATCCCAGTCGCATGTGTCAACACTGAGTCCCCTCAAGAGACTTTTGCCTTCAATGGTTACAGGTGCGACCATGCCTAAAGGATCAAAGACGCTGTTCACTGTTGACAGAACTCCTCTGCGAGTGAAGGCCTTCTTGTGCTCCGAGACTGCAAATGTGAAAGTGTCTGTCGTTGTCTCCCACAACAGTCCTAAACTGCGTTGCACTGGTGTGGCTTCACCACTGAGGTCAAGGTCTTTCAGGACGGCTCTGTCTTCAGGTGCGAATGCCTGTAGGACGGCTTCCCTGTTTGAGGCAAACTTGTGCAGCCTTAGGTTCGATTCACTGAGAGAGGTCTGCGTTCTCTGCAGGAGACTGATGTCTTCTGCTTCGGTGGGCACACTGATGAGCCCATCGTCTACATAGAAATGACGTTCGACAAACTGGACTGTGTCTTCTCCATGTTTGTGTGCACCTTCGTGGATAGCTCTCCTCAGTCCATAGATGGCCACAGATGGGGACGGACTGTTGCCGAAAACGTGAACAGTCATCCTGTAGTCAACGATGTCCTTCGACATGTCGTTGTCTCTATACCACAGAAACCTCAAGTAGTTCCTGTGGTCTTTGCGGACGAGGAAGCAGTGGAACATCTGCTGTATGTCGGCGATCACTGCTACCTGTTCCTTGCGGAAGCGGATCAGCACCCCAATGAGTGAGTTATTGAGGTCTGGGCCTGTTAGAAGAACATCATTTAGAGATGTGCCAAAGTACTTTGCGCTGGAATCAAACACCACGCGGATGCTGCCAGGCTTTTGCGGGTGGTAGACTCCAAAGGTTGGCAGGTACCAACCCTCTTCGTTCTCCTCTAGTGGAGGAGCCACTTCTGCATGTCCGTTGTCGAATATTTTCTTCATGAATTCCACAAACTGGCCTCTCATCTCTGGTTTTCTCCGCAGCGTTTTCTCCAGAGAGGTGAAGCGAGTGAATACCTGTTCACGGTTATTGGATAAACGTTGCCGGGGAACTCGAAAGGGAAGAGGAGCGACCCAGTTGTTTGATGTCCCTCGGTACATTTCTCGTTCCATGATTTCCAAAAAGATTATGTCCTCAAATGATGGGGCAGGTTTGTTGTCGGAATCCGTCTCGTTGAAGACCTGTAGTCCGAGGGACTCCAATGATGTCTTGTGTGGTGGGTTCTTCTGCGCCCCTCCCTGGGACATATCCTCAGTATTCTTCATGAAGCCTTAGCAAGGTTTGAGAAAGGTGGGTCGGCCATTCTCTAGCACATTTGTCTTGAATGTGCCCACAGCCGGCCTATGTGCGTTCCCTAGGCACACGTCTCCTACTATAACCCATCCCAAATCAAGTCTTTGTGCGAAGGGGGCATTGTGAGGCCCACTCACTTGCTGCCGGACTTTATGAACCCTCACAATGTCTCTGCCTAGCAAGATGAGGATCTCCGCCTTGGGATCGAGCTCAGGTAAGTGCGGCGCTACACTTCGCAGGTGTGGATGGTGACAGGCTGCGTCAGGGGTCGGTATTTCGGAGCGGTCGATGAGTATGTCATTACACTCAATTAGTGATGGTAGTTGTAGGCTGGTCTGCCCATCGAGTGATTCGACCTGAAAGCCCTCTGCCTTTCTGCCTGACGTCTCAACTAGCCCAGCACAGGTCTTGAGTGAGTAGGGGAATGGTTGGCCCTTGATGTTGAAAAGCTGGAAGAAGTCTGATCGCACAAGTGAACGGTTACTTTGATCATCCAAAATCACGTACATGTTGGCTGCCTTCTCACGTTGACCTTGTGGATATACTCGGACCAGACAAATCTTCGCACAGGATCTTGCTGTTCGACCTGGGCCACACACCTGGGTACAGTGTGAGCTGATGGCTGTGCTGTCGCTGCTGTGTTCCTCTTCCTCCCCGCCATTGTCTGATGGGGGTGTAGGCCTTCTGAAGACTTGAGGTGGTGGACCTGGATGCATAGCAGCATGATGTCGGTCGCTGTCACACTCCGCACACTTTACTTTTACTTTACAGTCTCTTGCAAGATGGCTAGCTGAAGTGCAGCATTTGAAACAAATCCCATGCTCTTTGAGAAGGCTTTTTCGTTCTTCGAGAACCTTCCCTCTAAATGTTCTGCATTTCCTCAGCGCATGTGGTTTGTTGTGAATGGGACAGTTTTTCTCTGGCCCATCAGGCTTTCTCTCAGGTGAGTTTGCAGGTGGGTCTTTACCTGGAGAGATGTCTGTCTTGTGAACAGATATTTTCCTCCCATAACTGTTAGAGGCTACTTTGTCTGACTTCAACCCGTTGCTGCTTGCGCATGAAAGGATAAAACTGGGGTCATTTCTCCGGCGTGCTTCATGACAGATGAAATCGGCAAAGTAATCAAATGGAGGGAAGTGGCCGTTGTTTTCTTCTTTAAACCTTGAACCTACTGTTAGCCATTTTTCCTGTAGCCAATAAGGGAGTTTCTCCACAATGGGCCCTATGCCCCTGGCTGTATCCAGGTAGGTCAATCCTGTGAGGTAACCTTCTTCTCTGGCACCCTGGAGTTCCATAAGAAGATCGCCTAGGTCCCTCAGCTTCCCATAATCTTTGGTTGATATTCTTGGAAATTCATCCAGTCTTTTAAAAAGAGCCTCTTCCATTACTTCCGGTGCGGCGTAGCACTCTTGGAGGCAGTCCCAGGCCTTTTTCAATGCTACGTCTGGATTTCCGACATACACAGAGCGGATCCTTTTGATGTGCTTGACCGACTCTGTTCCTAGCCATTTAATCAGCAGATCCAACATTTCAGTTGTTGTGAGTCCTAAGCCTGTAGTAGCATTACTGAATGATGACTGCCATGCTAGATAATTTTCAGGTTTATCATCGAATTGGTAGAGACTTGTACTCACTAAATCACGACGAGCCAGGTATCGTGCCAGGTGTTCTGTTTCAGGTGCCACACTTGCAGTGGAAGGAGCATACATGGGTACGTATGATGGAGCTGTTGCCTTAAATGGTGATTTGTGAGGATGATGTGTTGTCTTGGGTTTTGTGGGCTGTCCGTTACCTCTAGCGGGTGTTGCATCATGCCTAGATGGTCTGTAGGGAGTTTCATCCTCTTTTATCTCTCGCTGTGGCTCAGAGTTGTGCTCTGGTGGAGGGGGCCATGTGACGTAGCTTGCGTCTGATAGGGCTACTCCAGGTGATGTGGTATGGACGGATACCTGAGTCTGTGATACGTCAAGCCCAGCTTGTGCTTCAACATATTTGTTAGTGCGTGTTGCAATTTCATTTTGCAGATCTAGTGAAGATGGATCAGTCCTGATCGAATCTCCTATGTCTAGTTCAGCTGCTTCTAGTGTCTCGGCTTGGGCAATAGCTGCAGCTGCCTCTCTTTGAAGTGCGAGTGCGCTCAATTCAGCTTCCAGCTTGGCTTTACCTAATTGTAGCTCGGCTTCCTTCTCTGCTTTTTGTACCTTGAGTGTCAACTCTCTCTCTGCAAATGTTGCTCGTGCTTTCGCCGCCTCTGCTTTAGCGTGCGCCCTTACTGCTGCACTCGATGTCGATGAGGAAGAACTCTTTGATTTTCTCGTATGTACAGATACATTAGAAGTCCCGGCTAATTCCATTTTTTCTTATCTTGCTTCTTTGGACGTTGAAACTCCAGTTGAATAACGCTTTTTCACTGTACTGTCCTCGGTGGGGTGTGCTAACTCCAACTAGACAGTGAGCTAAACTCTCTTCTATTCATGAACGTGAAGAATGCCTTGAATTCTTGTTTGTAGATTTATTTTCATTCTTCACATTGTATTGAATCCATGTAGATAAGATCAAGAGATCAAAAGATGAAAGAGAGTGAAACTAGAAAACAAACCTCAAAGTCAGGGTTGCCAACTTTGGGACTTTGGCTGGAGTGAGACTCTAAAATATTAGTGTGAGCGGCTAACTTTTTGGACGACCCTTAACCCTAAAAAAATGTTTCATACAAAATAGTCCTCGTTTAGTATAAAGCCTCATCTATGAAAAAAAGTTAAAGAATGGAAACGCTTTTTCAAAATGTACAATCTGGGCCACCTTGAATCATTTGGGGAATTTAAAAGTGCCACTCGCCCGATTCTCAAGTATTCCAAGATATACCCTGGGCTAGGCTCTACCCCCTGTGAAAATCGACAAGATATACTATTTTGTATAGGCAAACGTCCCACCAATATTTATACCACTTGCTTACTCTCTATATGTCATTCATGGTTTTATTTTTATAATTTTTATTTTACTTTACATTTAATTCTTCATAATTCAGGCATTACAGAACTTTCATGGTCATAAATAAAAAATACGAACTGCAGTTTAATTTCTTAGTTTGTTCTTGAATTGACGTAGAATGGAGAAAAGGCTCATGGGATTGGGAAATGCGTTTATCCAATAAACAGATGGAGGTCAAGTCTATTTTCGGAAATGTAGGGGGATATATTAGTGGCCCCACGTCGATGGTATGACCCAAGATACGTCAGACAGAGAAAGCGCGCAAATTCGACGGTACCACCTTGTCATTTGTTTACCCAGGTGCCATGGCAACACCATTGCTACCTCTCATTGGCTGAATCTTTGAGAACGTTGTAGACTCAATCGATATAAGGTGGCGGGGATATATTTTATTTACGTAACCATATTTTTGTTTTATGTTAAAAAAAAAAAAGAATCAAAGAACCAGTTCTTCTTGTTTTGGGGAACAAGTTCTTGTCGTTAACGTTCGGGATTCATTCGTTGTGAACGAATCGGTCGCGACCGACCAATCCCCAAACGCGCATCAGTGGGCTCCGACTCCGGCTCTGAACTCTCTCTGACCTTTTCAAACGCAACTTAGTATCATGTGCGTGGTTTTCAGCGAATCAACGATCAGAGAATACTGCCGTGATCACGTTGTAGGTAGGCAGATGATACAGCTGTTAGTCTGCTCCCGCAGAAAATGAACGGGAGGATTTTTTATTTTGGCGTGACATTTCTTGCGTGTGCGTGACTGCGTGAGATTGATGGTGAAAGCGTGAGAGTCACGCCAGAGGCGTGACTGTTGGCAACCCTGCAAAGTATTGCAATTAGTTAAGTCACCTAGTTTCCTTGAACAATACCTTAAGTATAGAAATCACAATAAAGCTAAATGTTAACATTTCTTAGAACTAACAATATCTTGAAGGCCACGTGTTGAAACTAACATGCATAGTTAACATTCCCGATTAATTAGCCTTATAACTCCGTTTTTACATCATGTAATTAACATACAAATGAGTCAACACAGCCACAACAAAGATACGATACGTACAAGCGATGCCTCTGCTGGGGAACCAACATGCAAGAAGCCTTTCTCTGGGGTAGTGACAGTCTGCACTCCCAATCAACCTGCCGTTTCTAACGTTTTCTACGCGCGCATTCTAACGTGATCTAAACTATTTTCCTTCCTGCTTCCTGTGCAGCTCGAAAATACAACGTCAAAATAAAAGTCTGGATGAAACACAAATTTAAAGCATTCAATTCAAATGAAATGCCTGAAGGGCAGAACACAGTTGTAAAACGATAGGTGTGCTGCATTTTTAATGATACACTTGGTTGGTTAATAATTGCAGTAAGAAAAACAAACCTCTTTTAAATGCAAGAATTTTGCAAACCACAATTTACTTATTTTTTAATGTGCTGCAGAACCAAGCCTTGTCAAAGTTATTTAAACACATTAAAGACATAACGAAAAAAGGGTTTTTTGGTACTGATTGGCTGATCCAAAAGCCACTGACGTTATTGTTCTTCTGCTATTCTGCGTGAATAAAACATTTGTTTTATCATTTAACCATTTCAACTGGATTCTGCAGCAGTGGCCTCCGCCTGCTTCATTAAAGGCAGTGAAAGATCCGCTATGAATGGATTTTTTATTATTTTTTATTAGAATATTGGTATATATATACAATATTTGTAGCTTGAAATTATGTATTCAGGCCAGCCCGAGTTACCACAGATGTTGGATCAGGTTGTTAGACCGACTTTATTAAACACAAATTATTGGATCACTTATTTTATTTTGGAAGAAAAGTAGAAGATGACCGTGAAACAGCAAGCAGCAGGCTATCCATATGTGTCTTAAAGGTCCCCTGCTAATGTCATCACTTCCATAGGATTAGCGCCTCCAATTTGATAATTTTAGCAGACCTTAAAGGTTGTATCAGCGATTCTAGGCCAAACATAAATGATCACATTCATCAGATTTTTCCTCACGATCCACTAGCTGCACGGCCAATAAGCAGGCTGTCAATAAGCAGCCTATGCTCCGAGATCGTACACAAACCAAATGGTAATACCAACCACTCAAAACCAACATAAATAGTATTCCATCCAATCACCGACAAGGGGTGGGTTTTGTGGACTTTTGCGCTGCGTTCATGATAGTTTTAACTGGATGCATGGAACACGGAAGGGAGGGGCGAGCTGGCTCTGTTTGCTTGGGATCTCGCTTCAAATATCAACAGAAGTGACCCAACATCGCTGGCACAATCTTTAATGCTCTGACTCCATCAAAGAGACTATCGTACTCCCAAGTCATTCTGTGCCCCCATTATTGGATGATTGGATCACTTCCTGTCGGTGTGTGACTCATGTTGACAATGCAGCTAGTCTTTTGAAAATATATTTCGACTGCCTTTTGCTTTATTTATGCATTCAGTGGTATCACTTGGTCATAATTATCTTGTTAAACAAAATGGATCCGTGAAATTAGCATTTATAATGGATTTTTCGTTAAGACAAAGCAAAACTAAACTTCCTGGATGCCCCACAAAAAAATTCAGCCTAGTCCATCTCTTTGCGACACTTCTCTGACACTTTTATTGAAAGGACCAGTTCCAGAATCAGTTTCATAAAATAACACTTAACAAAGACACGGCAGGGATCTTTCAATGCCAAGACTGATCTATCCCAACCCGATATCACGCGATTTCGTTCTCATGCTCACAAACGTTAATCTACTGAATCGTGTTCCAGAGCACGATAGTCAGACATTTTTCGTGCTACACGGAACGAAATGTAAACCAATGCATTCTGAATGGGAGTGTTCTCAGACAATTAACGTGCTCCACAAAACGCTACGAGAGAGAGAGAAAGAGAGAGAGGGAGGGACAGAGAGAGAGAGAGCGAGAGAGAGGCATCAGAAAGGGTGTGCGCAGATAGTACAGTGCACCCTAGTTATGTTTATGCCAAAACCACAAATGCTATATATATATATATATATATATATTGCCTAATAATATATATTGCCTGTATATATATATAGGCTATTTTGTATTTCAATTGGAAGTATTTGTCGTGTCACTAAGCACGACTTCCAAACTAAGGTTCTGCCTGGGAGCATTCTCCCTAATGTCCCTTAAGGAGCTCCGTACAGATCATTCATTGCTGAAAATTGTCTGTGATAACTAATGGCCGGTTCAGACTACACGATTTACCTCCACGATTTACCATGTCACACTATACGATCACAGAGTCAGGAAACCGGGCCTTGTCTCGTCGTAAGACTGGCCACACTACAAGATTCGCAGACATTCCTCCACGATTTAACATGTCACACTATACGATCTCAGAGCCAGGAAATCGGGCCTTGTCTCGTCGTAAGACTGGCCACACTACAAGATTCGAGGGTGCGATGCTCTCTACTTTGTATCATTCACGTTTGCAAGATATTTTGAAAATCTATGATTTAGAACTAACATAAATGCTTTTTACATTTTTGTCATAAAGGTTCCAGTAGTTTTTATATCTGCTCAATGCGGCGATTCCTCACAGTAGTTGCGTTGCGCGTGACATGAACTACACAAAGTAGACGCAGCAACAACGTAGCCTAGCAACAAAGCGTCAACAATGGATCCCGAGTACCTAGCACTAGGCATTATGCTGGCGGTCCTCTGCACAGAGACGGAAGGAAGTAAAAGAAGAAAAGATTGTGGACTCGTTCTTGAGTTGAAAATGCAGGGACGTTGCTGCCACATTTCCACCAAAGTTGTCTCCATTATATTGCTCCATTTTCTATTGTTTTCTTTATTAGCATTCTCCTTGTTATTGATCGCATTCATGTTTGGAGTAGTTACTCTTACTCAGCGTACTGCAGTGAAGTCAGTTGGTTAACACTGTGCGTGAGCTCCAGCTGTTGGCGGGCTTCCCTCACGCAACTGGGGCCGTGGTTCCCTCATGTCAACAATGGATACGTCATGCGATTCCCCAAAAAATTCTGACATGCCAAACTTTTCGTTGTGGGGTTTTCGAACGTCACAGACGAAATCATCGCAGATCGCAAGCATGTCACATTACAAGACCTCGTCTCGTCGCCGACCCGTCAAAATCGTCTACGATTCGCAAATTTGTCTTCGACGAAAGAATCTGGGCAAAATCGGGCTGAAATCGTGTAGTCTGAACAGGGCCATAACAAGTGCTTTTGGCCACCCGTTTCTACTTAAAATTGTCTGTGATAACTAACAATATGACAGCTTTTGGCCACCCGTTTCTACTTTCACCTTTGATTCTGAGAAATTGTCACAATAAACGGATATTAGGGTTGGGCAATCGTCTACAAGCTTCCATCGTCCGATAGCGCCCCCTAGCGATCGCAGTTAGTCGATACTATCGGGGGGGGGCATCTTTATAATAATCTTTAATTATTATTTATAATAATTTATCACTTTGAAAAAAATCACGTTTTTATTTTTCGAATTTTTTCTTAAAAACGAATACGATGGTCTTCCCCTTGGACCAGCGTGAGCCTCCGCTGATTTAAGTTTCGATGCGTCGGCGCCGGCGGCGCTGTCATGATGACACACGCTGATGACACACAGCTTGTAGCTGTGTTCGAAATCGTTCCCTATCACGGATATAGTGCACTATATAGGGTGCTTGCTATTTTGTAGTGTTGTTCGAATTCTCACTGGTTAATTTCATGCCCTATATGCACTTAAAATACCCAAAATGTGAGTGTACATATGATGTTCCCTACTTGTTACTCCCATTATACCACAATGCAATGCAGTCGTGTTTTTCCGGAGGAGAAGAAGAAGCTCAATAACCGCAAGCGGCGAAAACGACTACATTTAATGATGGAGTCTCCGGCTTTCGTTTAGAAATATCAACAATTTATTTGGGATTTAACAAGAAAATTAAACATTAAAAATTAATAAGAATAACCTTGTTCAAGGAAATGTAACATTCAACATCAATACAACCTCCTGCTTTCCTCGAGAGTGCCCGGTTTGGTTACACAATCTGGGCGCATCTGTCTGCGTCACACAAATACCCGGCGCATTTACTGACGCAAATGACGTTTAGAAATGTTCAGCGTAGTGTCCGAATTCTCATATGTTCGTTCCCTATGTAGTGCACTATATCATGAACACTATAGGGAATAGTGAGTGAGTGAATAGGGAACGATTTCGAACACAGCTCATGTACCACAGCTGTGACCCGGAAATGGTGCAGCGGGGTGTGATGTCATTTCGCCGTGCGAGCAGACCGGTAGGTTTCGAGCCCCTCCCCTCTCCTCTCGCAGCAGTGAGTGAATACGGCAGGTCAGCGCTACATAGTATGTTTTCCACCGGTGCCAGTTCATTTAAATTACAATTTGCGGTGCTTTTTAAGTTGAAAAAATAGCTACCACAGCGCTTTTAAAAAAAAAAAAAGAAAAAAAAAAATTATTAAAATATAATTATCGCCTTTTTATCGGCTACTTGAGACGATCGACGATGGATTCCATCTATCGTCGATAGTCAATAGAATCGACTATCGGCCCATCCCTAACGGATATATTAAATGCAGGTGCGCTACTCTGTAGGCAAACCGTGAAGGAAAAAAGGGTAGCTGCTTCATCTGTTCTTTTTAGAATTGTATGTCTTGATGTTTATTTTATCTAGCCATCTATTCTCTTGTTTTTGGCTATGTGAATGAAAGTCCGCGTCGATGCCTCGCAAGTCCAGTGTCGCGAGCGGACGTTGCCATGACATCTAGAAATCATACCGTATTTAATGGGTTATCATTAATATTGATGTGTAGGGTTTGATTATAACTCGTGAATAATATTGTTTAGACCACGGTCTGGGAGAATACTCGTATTCTGATTGGCTGCAGGGCGTGCATTAACTCCTGATATAGGCCTACAGACACCTGCTAAGTAGTT
This sequence comes from Gadus morhua, assembly GCF_902167405.1. Classification (NCBI taxonomy): domain Eukaryota; kingdom Metazoa; phylum Chordata; class Actinopteri; order Gadiformes; family Gadidae; genus Gadus; species Gadus morhua. The sequence goes on along the minus strand of NC_044051.1, from coordinate 29,698,310 downwards.
CCAGTCAGTGTTTAGATTCTCTGCCCGAGCCCGACGCGGGCTGGGTCGGGCCGATATTTCCCACCACTATACTGGGGCCGGTCCTTTGATCGAGCGTTTTTATTTTTATTTTATCATTGGTTTATTGGCCTAATCTGAGGAGAAATCTATGCCATAAACAGAAATATAATAGGCCTTTATTACACGGGCCGTGGAACGCTCCGTTCACTTGCATGGGTAGTCGTCCGGTGACTTGTCTACCCCAGCGTCTTCCGTTGCTAAGCGACGTCACCGTCTTTGCAGACAAATTATTTCTCTGCTGAAATATAATATAAATATAGCGAGATGGAGCACTTGCTGAGTCATTTCCTGTAGGGCTGGAGCCACAGGTTGAAGCGCATGCATCCTTTGAGACCCCCTTTGATATATAAGAGACCCCAAGGTACAGCTTACTTACTTACTTAAGGTTCTTGACTCAGTCACCTATTGCATCACTTCCTTCAATTAGGAGGGCTTCGGCCTCCTAATTGATCATTGTAGTACAATTGAATGCCCTCTTTCATATATATGATACCTCCACCACTGGGACGTGGCATCAATTCTCCAAATCCATATGGGGAGGGGGGGGGGGGGGTTACTTGTGGACAGTAGGGGTGTACACTAGACATAAATAGGAAGCAAACTCAGGAGAAGGAATGACCTCTCACAAATATTTATTTAATAAATTGTTTCAAATAACCCAGCCTCGTTAAATCAATGAGCTTGGTGTTTTGCTTTCAAAAATAGGTTATAGAAGAAGTCTAAACTGCAGAAAATAAAAACATCCAAGCTGCCTTTTAAGGATACCTTGGAATATCTGTTTATTTTTTAACCATCGAGTTTACGAAAAAAACAAGACAATTGACGGCAGCTCCGATGCCGCGTGGTTTTTAGAGCCATGTAAGGATTAGAGGGGGGCGGTCGATAGCAACCACAATAGCAACCATGACGGTCAAGTGACTGGATGCAGCCCCGTTGAAAAAAATAGAATACCACCCTACACACTCAGGAGATTAATGATATTTAAATTATTATGACCATGAAGTCTTTATTTGCATGGGTTTACATTTCGTTCTGTGTAGCATGGAAAAATCGGAGAAACACTCCCATTCAGAATGCATTGGTTTACATTTCGTTCTTTGGAGCACAGTTATTTTTATTTATTTTTTTATTTTCAGTTTTTGAGGAGGTGCTTCAAAGATGCAAATGTTTCTGCAATAATCCAAAATCCAATGGAAAAACCCGTTGGCTTTTTGTCGAGGGAATCCAGGGCGACGCTCACTTCCGGGTTGGCCAACATACGTCATCCCTCCACCACTCTACTGTAAAAACACATGTTCAAGTTGAATGAGAATAATAATAATAATTATGCCATAGTATTTATTTAAGGGGGGGGGGGGGGGCATACAAGTCTTTTGGCCAGTCGTAGTGTTGATCAGCAGAGAAATAATTTGTCCGCAAAGACGGTGACGTCGCTTAGCAACGGAAGACGCTGGGGTAGACAAGTCACCGGACGACTACCCATGCAAGTGAACGGAGCGTTCCACGGCATTGAGAAGACCCGTGTAATAAAGGCCAATAATATTTCTGTTTATGGCATAGATTTCTCCTCAGATTAGGCCAATAAATCAATGATAAAATAAAAATAAAAACGCTCGATCAAAGGCCCGGCCCGAGTATAGTGGTGGGAAATATCGGCCCGACCCGGCCCGCGTCGGGCTCGGGCTCGGGCAGAGAATCTAAACACTGACTGGAACTACTTAGCAGGTGTCTGTAGGCCTATATCAGGAGTTAATGCACGCCCTGCAGCCAATCAGAATACGAGTATTCCCCCAGACCGTGGTCTAAACAATATTATTCACGAGTTATAATCAACCCCTACACATCAATATTAATGATAACCCATTAAATACGGTATGATTTCTAGATGTCATGGCAACGTCCGCTGGACACTGGACTTGCCTACACTTGCGAGGCATCGACGCAGACTTTCATTCACATAGCCAAAAACAAGAGAATGGGTGGCTAGATAAAATAAACATTAAGACGTACAATTCTAAAAAGAACAGATGAAGCAGCTACCCTTTTTTCCTTCACGGTTTGCCTACAGAGCAGCGCACCTGCATTTAATATATCCTTGTATTGTGACAATTTCTCAGAATCAAAGGTGAAAGTAGAAACGGGTGGCCAAAAGCTGTCATATTGTTAGTTATCACAGACAATTTTAAGTAGAAACGGGTGGCCAAAAGCTGTCATTTGTTAGTTATCACAGACAATTTTCATACCGAGCTCCTTAAGGGACATTAGGGAGAACGCTCCCGGACAGAACCTTAGTTTGGAAGTCGTGCTTAGTGACACGACAAATACTTCCAATTGAAATACAAAATTTTGAAAATACGTGTCCCCGATCACGTTTCAATAGATTAAATAACGTGACAGTGTCACGTATTTTCGTGAGACCAGTTTCGAGCGTGTGCATAGGTTGAATTGCGTGTGTCTCACGCCGAATGTATGAGACTTGAGAGCCCTGTACTTACGTGACACAAACCAGCTACGCAAACGTTCTCTCCCACTTGAGATGACGTCTTCCTTTATAGGTTCATGGGTCTGATGCGCCAATTTCCCATGCTGATATTTCCGGAGATTCTCGGGCATCTTCGACAATTTGGCTATAGATTGTCTCATTACACCCTTAATAATATAATTATAGCCTAATTATATATATATAGCCTATAGGCAATGTATATAATTAGGCAATATATATATAGATATATATATATAGCATTTGTGGTTTTGGCATAAACATAACTAGGGTGCACTGTACAATCTGCGCACTCACTTTCTGAAGCCTCTCTCTCGCTCTCTCTCTGTCCCTCCCTCTCTCTCTTTCTCTCTCTCTCTCGTAGCGATTTGTGGAGCACGTTAATTGTCTGAGAACACTCCCATTCAGAATGCATTGGTTTACATTTCGTTCTGTGTCGCACGGAAAAAGTCGGACTATCGTGCTCTGGAACACGATTCAATAGATTAACGTTTGTGCGCATGTGCACGAAATCGCGTGATACCGGGTTGTCTATCCAGCACAGATCTAGGTGGACACGCCCACTAGTGATGTCATATGGGGCAGATTTTCGAAATGGCTTGTAAGGCTGATGCTGCGTTTTAATACCCATCCGTCTCGGAGGTCCGAGGACGTTGCCTAGCGACACGCACAAACACCCCCCTTTTCCTCGGACGGCGAACTCGCCATCTCGGTTGAACTCAGTGGTGACCGAGCAAAATTCCGAGACAGAATTCAAGATGGCTGTGCCCATGGTGACTGTTTTCATTGTGCTTGGACCACTTGGTTTAAATGGCAATTTCAATCACTCGTATTACTGCAATACCTTACTGCGTCCGTATCTCTGCCTATGGCCTATAGCCTACTTATTTTGGAGCGCCTGGTCCTCCGTCAATGCTACCGCGAAAACAGCTTTCCGGGTGGCGTCCATGTTTTCCTCCAACGACCGAGCGAAATAATAAAACGCTTGAAGTGTGGGCGTGGCGTCAGATCCGAGATCCGAGTCGGTTCGCAGAGAATACTCGAACGCAGCATAATCACACTCACATCTGGTAGCATAATCTGTCCCCTTTAAATACGATGAGCTGATCCATACCCTGGCGTTGCATTAAAAGTTGCAAACAGAGCAAGAGTAGTGGGGTGGCAAAAGCATGCAAGGTAAAGCAAAAGAAGGAAATCAAAACACACTGCAAAGTAACGCAAATCTATTGCGAGGTGTTGCAAAAGCATTGTGAGGGAACACAGAGGTAACCAAGAGAAAATCTCTGCCATGTCCTCTAGACGCACGTGTGTTTCCTCCGATGGAAGTGATCTGCTGTGTGTTTGAGTGATCGGTCTGGTGAAGTGTGCCCAGATGGTGGGAAAGCAAAAGATCCCCCCCCCCCATATCGATTTCACTGCTTCAGATGTATTTTGTAAGAGACACAACAGTCACAATTTTAAGAAATCAAACTAATCAGGGTTAATGGTAAAAGGACCAAAAAGACACAAAAAAATCATTCTGAGTCACTAAGGTCACCGCTGAGAAAGAATATTTTTTGCCCCTGTAGAACCTGATAATGTAATAAATTCCAGATAATGTAATAACCCCGATAATGTAATAAAAATCTGCACTTGAGTCCATTGAAAATGTAAAAAAACCTGATAATGTATTAACTTCCCGATAATGTAATAAAGTGCATTTCCCAATAATGTAATAAACTTTTTAACAATAATGTAATAAAGTATTACATTAATGGGAGGTTATTACATTATCAGGTTAGCCTTCATTTCGCAAGTCCTGATAATGTAATAATTCCCCAATATTGTATTAATTTAACAGAAGACAGAAGATTAACTTTTGTCCTGTTCATCCGTTTTTCACAAACGATGTATAACTGGAACCCTTGGACCCATCCGAGCTCAATGCATCCTTAATGGGTTTTTCTCTAGCGCCACCAACAGGTACAAAGTTGATTGTTTATTTAATTTTGACCCGTTCATCCGTTTTTCACAAACGATGTATCACTGGAACCCTTGGGCCGATCCGAGCTCAATGCCTCCTTAATGGGTTTCGCTCTAGCGCCACCAACAGGTTAAAGCTGAATGTTTATTAACTTGTGACCCCGTTTCATCCGTTTTTCACAAATGATGTATCACTGGAACCGATCCGAGCTCAATGCATCATTAATGGGTTTTTTCCGCCATATTGGTTGTTTCCCCATCTTTAATTTGATCAAAAACCTGAAAAAGGCCTCTCGTCACAAATTTGTTTAATCTTCTTGAAATTTGGCCCAGATGACCTTTAGACCATGACACAGCATGCATTCAACATCTTTTTGAAATTCAAAGGCGCTTGGCTGTGACAGCCAATCAAACTTGATGGTGAGGCTGCCAAACACGAAGTTAGCCCACTTCTCAGCAACCCTTTAACATATCTTAACCAAACTTGGTATATAGAGTCATGACATCATCCTGGGAACACCTAAACAATTTGGTGACCTTTGACATCTAGGGGGCGATGCAATATCGAAAATGTGTTTTAACTCCAAAATCTTCACGTAAGTGAATTGCAAACTTATTTTTCAATGTCTGGTGATATTGCCAGACCTCTCCAAATAGCTCCAAAAGTATTTTGCACATCATAATTTGGCTGCCATTCTGATCTTTGAGCATCCTGCTGTTAACTTAAACTCTTATGACATTAAACCTGCTTAGAACCTAGGAAAAAAACCTGGTCTCAAACAGCCTTGGTGCCATCCACTATGCATGCCCCTTTATCATTGCCTGCAGCTATTATACGTTTATGGAATGGATTATGAGATGGTCAGATCCAGAGTTCACTTCAAATTCATGTCTTGGACTTGATTCAATGCGTCTCCTTGATGTGATCCTGTGGGACTCCTCCTCCTGAATGCCGCTAATGTATTGACTAATTGGGCCATCTAAGCTGACATAATGATCTCCATGACCCTCAGCTATATGACCAACTACTAAAGTGGGCAAGTCCTCACAATATTCTCCAGATGGTGAGACAACTGAGGAAGCATCCACACCTAAAGTAGAAACAACCAAAAACTGAACTTGGAAAATTTGAGCAACTCGCTGGAGAGTAATGTGATCTCCATAAGTTCCCAACTCACCCATGCCATTAATGCAGTCATCCCTGTTTTGTTCAGTAACAAAATTTAACAAAGGTGTGCCATCAAGACCAGAAGGATTTGCCACCAAATAAGATACAATTTCCTGTCTAAGAGTGGTGGATGAGTGAAATAATCTCAAGCTTGCTAACTGGTCAGCCATAGCTGGAAACTGACAATTGCCATCTGGGAGAGTGACTTTTAGCTATGAGAAAAAGCTTTCTTTTCGCATTAGCTGACTGATTAAGATTTTTTCTATTTTTTTCTTTACTACGGGTTGACACTAGTTATATTAGCTACTGAAAACCATTTCTGCTCAGGGATGAACGGGTCAAAAGTTAATTAACATTCAACTTTGACCTGTTGGTGGCGCTAGAGCTCTTGAGCTAGTGTTGCCTACACAGTATCACAATTGAACCCAAGTAATGGGTGGTCTACTGTTCAATTAATACAATATTGGGGAATTATTACATTATCAGGACTTGCGAAATGAAGGCTCACCTGATAATGTAATAACCTCCCATTAATGTAATACTTTAATACATGATTGGTTAAAAGTGTATTACTTTATTGGGAAATGCACTTTATCACATTATCGGGAAGTAATTACATTATCAGGTTTTATTACATTTTCAATGGACTCAAGTGCAGATTTTTATTACATTATCGGGGTTATTACATTATCGGGAATTTATTACATTATCAGGTTCTAAAGCCCCTGTAAATGTGGAGTTCACAATAAGTATTAGTGATTTTTTTTCAAATTATTATAATCATAGCATAATTGCCTAAGTCATATTTTAAGGTTCATCTTGTGTTTAGCGTAAAAAATGCCCAAAATTCAAATACATGAACTAGGCAGATAGGGGATATGGAATGTAAAACACATGCTGATTGGCTTAGGATACGAATGAGCAATTAGGCCAGTGACTCAACAGCATTAGGAGAGTAGAGTTAGTATAGATATCACAATTTGGGCAAAATATGAATTAGGCATATTTTGGCAATGATGCTATCAGGCTTAGAACGAAACAATTATCCACAATCCCATAATGACAAATAAATGTTATTTGTAGTTAAGAAATATCAGAATCAGAATCAGAAAGGATTTAATTGCCAAGAAGGGTTTTACACCAACCAGGAATTTGGCTTGGTGATTAAGGTGCATACATTAAGACAATAAGAATGAACAATGAAGAAGAGAGATATATATATAACACCATGTAAACAAGCAGGAACATAAGCGATCAATTAAAAAAAAAAGGATAAAATAGAATAAATAAATTAAAAACTAAAGTAAAAGACACAAGAATTTAAGAATTTAAGATACAAGAATATAAGAATTTACAAATTGGTGATGGGAATGAGTGCCAGAGTCAGTGTCAGTCAGTGGGGGTGGTGGTCCTGGGACTTGTTAAGGAACCCAACTGAAGAGGGGAAGAAACTGTTCAAGTGGCAGGAGGTTTTGGTCCTGATGGACCGCAGCCTCCTGCCAGAGGGGAGAGTTCCAAATAAACTGTGACCAGGATGGGAGGGGTCGGCCATAATCTTGCCTGCCCGCCTCAGAGCCCTGGAGCTGTGCAGGTCCTGGAGGGATGGAAGGTTGCAGCCAATCACCTTCTCCGCAGAGCATATGATACGCTGCAGTCTGCTCTTGTCCTTAGCCGTAGCAGCAGTGTACCAGACAGTGATGGATGAGGTGAGGATGGACTCAATGATTGCAGTGTAGAAGTGCACCATCATAGTCTTTGGCAGGTTGAATTTCTTCAGCTGGCGCAGGAAGAACATCCTCTGCTGGCCTTTTTTGGTGAGGGACCTGATGTTGAGCTCCCATTTTAGGTCCTGGGTGATGATGGTGCCCAGGAAGCGGCAGGACTCCACAGAGTCGACTGGGGAGCCACACAGGATGATGGGGGTGGTTGGGGCTGGGTTCTTCCTGTAATCCACAATAATCTCCACTGTTTTTAAAGGGTTAAGCTCCAGGTTGTTCTGGCTGCACCAGGTCACCAGATGGTCAATCTCCCACCTGTAGGCGGACTCATCCCCGCCAGAGATGAGCCCAATGAGCGTGGTGTCGTCCGCGAACTTCAGGAGCTTGACAGACTGGTGACTGGAGGTGCAGCTGTTTGTGTACAGGGAGAAGAGCAGAGGGGAAAGAACACAGCCTTGGGGGGATCTGGTGCTGATGGTCTGGGATTCAGATAAATGTTTCCCCAGCTTCACACGCTGCTTCCTGTCAGACAGGAAGTCTGTGATCCACCTGCAGGTGGAATCGGGCACGTGGAGCTGGGAGAGCCTGACCTGAAGCAGAGCTGGGAGGATCGTATTAAATGCAGAGCTGAAGTCCACAAACAGGATTCTGGCATATGTTCCTGGGGAGTCCAGATGCTGGAGGGTGTAGTGCAGAGCCATGTTTACTGCATCGTCTACAGACCTGTTGGCTCTGTAGGCGAACTGCAGGGGGTCCAGGAGTGGGACGGTTATGGCTTTCAGGTGGGGCAGCACAAGGCGCTCAAATGACTTCATGACCACAGAGGTCAGGGCGACGGGTCTGTAGTCATTGAGTCCTGTGGTCCTTGGTTTTTTGGGGACGGGGATGATGGTGGAGGCTTTGAAGCAGGCTGGCACGTGACAGGTCTCCAGCGAGGAGTTGAAGATGTCCGTGAACACTGGAGACAGCTGGTCGGCGCAGTGTTTCAGGGTGGATGGACACACAGAGTCTGGGCCTAATCTAATATCTATCTAATACCTATCTAATCTTATTTCATAATAGTTACAATCATCATGGCAATAACACAAAAATCTGATGACATATTATATCCTGGTCTGTCTGGTTCGACTGTGGCGTCTCTCTGTGTGTGGATGTGCGGATGCGCGGAGCTCATAATGGCTAGCATTTTTTTTTTATTATCGCGTGTAAGAGAGGGTAAGGCTCTCTCCGAGATTTACAGTGTAGCGCCACGGTGTGTCAGAGACATCAGAGAACCTGATGCAGTCATTTGAGATGATATTATGAATAAACGACTGCGTCGGGTTCTCCCACGTCTCTGGTCCTTCGACATCAATCTAAAGTTGCAGTTCAATCTGGACTTCAGAGAGTCAAAGCCTACGTTTCATCCCTCAATTCCTTCTCCACCATGTCCGAGAATCAATACACGGGTCTTATTTTGCAAACCCGCACCCCCCTCCCGTACCCGAGAATTCCATTCTGCACCCGACTAAAAGGCAATTACACTAGGCCTATCTGGTGTTTGGCGTGGTGCTTTAGATTGCTCTGCAAAGAAAGCACATCATCTACTGTGGACGGTTTTAGTTGACTCCTCTGCTCCTTAATAGCATCTCCAGCACCGGAGAAGTCTCGCTTGCAATCGCAAAACCCGCGACCGACCCTCACTTTTCAAGCGTCCGTCCCGATCAGCATCCGATACGAACCAGTACATTATTTTCCCCCGTTTCATCCCAATTGTGCGGGTCCCCCGTTGGATGTGTGGCTTTGCTGCGATACGTGACTTTAGTCAGTCAGACACGGTGGTAGAACCAACCTCGGATCATGCTACATCATGTTTAAAAAGCTGTTGCATTGTGGGAAATGTAGTGTATATGAATAAGGAAGGTTATAGGGTAATTTGGCATTGATGAGCATTATCTTTGGCCAGGCCTTGGGTCTTAGCGCTGTGAACTTTGACCTGGTTATTTAATTGAGTGTGTTAGGGTTTGTAAAATAAGCCCCTTTTATTTTCACTAAAAGGCAATTCAAATGCAGTTGGTTTACAACCCTAACTGTTGTGAACAGATGTTTGTAAAATATGAATGAACCATGCTTGGAGTACCTTGCGGACATCAAGAGGAAAGCTAACCAAATGGCTGTCAAGGTGCTGCTATGCTAGGCTCATTAACGCCCCTCCTGTCAACATAAAAAGTAATTTAATTTGCATTTCATAAATGGCAAATCCATCACATTTTTCATTTTAATGTGACTGAAGATATACACTTCATATTATTTTTTACGTATAACAACCTTTCTTATTTGTATCTTCCTATCCTCATCAAGTTGCAGCTGTGATCGTGTGTGTGTGTGCTTGCAGGTTTTATTCAACAAAGTAACTCAAAGTGACGTCAAAAACTTAGTTATTCTGTCGATTGGACTACAGCCCATATAAAAACCTTTCAACAAAGAACAATAAACCTTCCATTCAAAAAAGGGAATCAACCATAGAAAAAATAAATGAACACACACGGCAGAATTATTGGATCTGAGGCTGGGAAGGTTTCCCGAAAGGCCCGATAGCTTTCAGATGGACGTCAAGTGTAGATTCTAGAAAGGCCTGCGATTTCAGGGTGTTTTTTGGCAAGCCGCACCCATCCGAAGCCTGTGGAACCACTCAAATCCCGCCACCCTCATAAAATAAAAGGGAGCGAGTGAGAGAGAGACCCGGGAGAGGTGGAAAATTAATCACGAAAAGGAGAGAAGGAGGCAGAGAGCACGTGCAACAAAGGGGGGGCAAGGGATGGAAAACACATGTCGATCTTTTCACACTTATTTACAGCGGCCTGCAGAGGTGCCGCTGAATCAAAGACTCGGGGAAAGGGGAAATGGTTGATACCCCTCTCTTTTTTAGTCATATCACTTTAATGAAGGCGCCAACTTTTCCTCAGTTTGGTATCAGAAGGTTGCACCGAGAACACTGAGCAGAATCTTGATGTTGCCACACAGCCCAAAAAAAAGACCCCGGAAAACGAGAAGGTTTAAAGACAAAGAAGGAAGAATTGAAACATCGCCTAAAACACCATCCGAGTGAAATGTGCACTTGTTAGTTTCAAAAGACACCAACTTTTTTCCTTCTTTTTAATGACGCCTCGTCTTAAATTGAAAAACATAAATGCGCCGTGAAACTGACACTTAAAGAGATGGATTGAAGAGCCGAAGAGTGTGCAAGGGCTGCGGCAGCTAGACAGTGGCAGTTGGAGATAAGTAGAACTTAATTCATTTGTCCGCCATGTCACATGCTTTTGCTTCTTTGAAGTGGCAAATTAGAGATAGAACAGTGGCCATTCTGATGGAAGAGAGAGAGAGAGAGAGAGAGAGAGAGGGAGGGAAAGAGAGAGAGAGAGAATGACCCCTTTTCTAATGGCTGCCTTGGCAGAGTGGGAGCGAGTCATCTGTCGGGCCCATCTAATTATGTGAATCGAGCAGTTTGAAAAGTGTCTTAAGGCTGTTTAAGAATAAAAGGGACATTTAAATGCAGAGCACTTTGAAAATTACAGATCCTTCAAAAATACTTTTCTCATGGACACAATGATTCCCAGCCGCTTACTCCAACCTCCCCCCCACACATACCCAACACATGCCCCAACACACACACACTAAAACCTGTTCAATTCTGCACTCTGAGAGAATGCCGCTTTAAGAGAATTTGTAACCTTTTCAGTTTTTTGGTTTCTTTCCGCCCAAAAAGAAAATACATGTGAGCCTGTGTTGTACCTGTGTATAATTAGTTTGGTTGTTTTTTTGGACTTCAAACTGTGATCTGCTGGTCAAACAGCGACGCTCTAAGACAGTGATGACCTTGTGTCAGGGAAAGCAAAAGGACCGAGAGGGAAGGGGGAAACGTGGATGCACTTTATTCAAAGCAACCTTTCTACCATTGCTCTGATCCTCTCTTTAGAATTGTCTTGCCTGAAGAGACTATGTACTTGAGACATCGATCACAAATAGAGACGTCGTTTTTTCCTCAGATCATACTCTAAACAGGCTTTTGCACTACTTTAACCGATTTCAAATATACCTCCGAAACGCATTCAACGCCGCAAGCCTAATATGCGTGTAAGTCATCATTGAAGTGACTGTTTTGAGTATATATCCTGTGCACCTGCGCGCATAATAGGTAATCCTGAATCCGGTAGGAGGAGGAGCGCGCCTTTTTACCCACGCAAATCTCTTGAGATGCAAATCCAAAGTGTGACACGTTTTTATGAAAGACCAAAGACTGGATTACAGACAGTAACAAGGTTAATGAGCCTCCGTTCCTCCGGTGAATCCACGCAAA
>NC_044051.1:29666566-29681566 GCF_902167405.1 Gadus morhua | reverse complement strand
ATGTCAACACGCTAGCTAGCCTAGGTGATCTAAAATTTATAATGCAATATCACATAAACACCATTGATGGACAAACAAACATACAAAGCTTCTTCAAGGAAGAAGAGCTCAGGAAACATTAATTAACCAAAATGGCGTCTACAGGACTACAACAGATTAAAAAACGAAATGAAAGTAACCCTTGACGTAGCGGGCATGTGTGGTGGCGGTGGTGGTGGTGGAGCCCGGCAATATGTGTAATGATTAGCATCGGCAGCTCCCACCATGCTACATTTCTGTGCGATACATTTAATAACGGCAGTCCGTTCCCTTCACCGCACACCACTGACACAGCCCTACGTTCGTACCAACTCTTGACTCTTACAGCTTCTCTCTATCCTTTTTGTGGGTCGTCAGCACCACCAACTCTGTTTCTTGAGGCTGATGGAAGGGCTGGGTGGAGGGGTGGGGTGGGGGAGGAGGGTTGGTGGAGGGTGGGTGGAGAGACAGCAACTAAAGACAACCCCACCTCCTCGCCCGCAACACAGAGATAACGGCGGAAAAAATAAGGGGAAAAAAAATGTAATGCTTCCACATTTTCCACCGCGCCTTTCATCATTATTCAAAAATTAGTTTTTAATGCAACGAGTAGCTCCAATCATGTTAAGGTCTGCATGATTCAGATAGTATCATAATTACAATTAGATTACATTACCGCAATCAGAGAGTGGGAGAGAGAGGGGGGCGTGGGGGGGTGTATCATTTCGAGAGGGGGCTATAAATTGCTTTAGTTTTAGAAGTACTGAGCAAGCAGAAATTTGAATTAATCTCCACTTAAATATATTTTTTCTCCCCCCCCTTCTCCATACAGAAGTGCAAACCAGGCTGCTTTCTTTCGGGCCATCAATCCAAATTAAGAGAAAAAAGTATGATTTTCACACTTTCATTTTTTCGGAAGGTTTTAACATTTGAAGTTTTGTTAAGAAACTGCACACTTTTTGAGACTGATAGAGGGGCAACTGAGGCCTTAACTTCAAGAAAGAATGTGTGCGAATGTCTTGGTTTATGCTCCTATATGTGTGTGTGTGTGTGTGTGTGTGTGTGTGTGTGTGTGTGTGTGTGTGTGTGTGTGTGTGTGTGTGTGTGTGTGTGTGTGTGTGTGTGTGTTGTGATTGTGTGCATGTGCGGTTAAGTCAAGGTCAAGGTAAACTTTATTATTGAAGTAGGAAATTCATGAGGAGAAGTGCAGGGACCGTGTCGCTGCTCGCGCAAGCGCCACTCAATGCACACAAGTCTCCTTGCATGTGTGATTGTGTCTGTGGGTTTGCTTCTATAGATAATAACTTGCTCCTGCTTTCCAAGATGTATATTTTCACCTGTCATCTTTTTTCGCCGGTCCCTGACTGCTCTACGCGTTGGCCACAGGCAGGGACTGGTTCGTCCTCTACGACCGACAAAAGTCTCAATGCCGCCGCAAACTTTGGTCACATTGCCTCGGATTACGACCCCCTGAAATCTGTGACAATAATGCGGCAGCGGAATTTATGATGATATTTTCGGCGGTCACTGTCACAGTCCAAAGAAATAAACCCATCAGTGGAATACTGGCCAGGATATTATGGGATGTAATTGGAACAGCCATTGGCGTTGGTTACAAACCCAGGAATCGCCTAATGAATTAAGACGTCTCAGCCAAATACCCTCCCCCCCAAACCCCTCCCTTGATGAACCATTGGCAATTGCTTTTCCATAACCCACCACCCCACTACTGATCCCCACAAACGAGTGTTTTACCCCTGCTTTAGCCTGCTTAGTAACATGTGTTGCCAATGAAGGATGCTAACAAAGCCTGATGCTAGCTTGCCCTTTCGCTCGGCTAATAATTCAAACGATAAGGCCTCCTCCAACGAGCCGCTTAACTTTACTTTTCGTTTTTTCACACAGGGAGCGGTTTGCCCATTTCCTAGATATCAATTAACCACATTTTTTTTCTCTTGTGACCTAGTTGGGCAGACGATAGGAGATTAATGCATGTTTCTAAATTACCACACATGCTGGCCATTCATCAGTCAGCAGAACAATCCAGAAGATTCATCCCAATGCTATAAGTGCCAGAATATTCATGAATACAAAAGAAAAGTCATTTTGTACACCATTGGTGGAAATAAAGGATTGGTCTCTCTCTTTATTAACATTCTTATAAATTTATTTACTTTGGTTTTTGTTTTGTTCGTTGCTGTTTTTTTTTGTATGGGGGAACTTCGACAAAGGACGAGACTCCATTGTGCAGTTGTAAAAAATGGATCTTCATTAAGTGGGGAAAAAACAACAACACAATACATACAAAACCACAGACGGATATTTATGGGCGGGAAAACAGTGCAATGCATTCTGGGTGCGTTGCGATGTGACCGATAGGGCCGCATTGTGTTTGTTTGTAAAGCATGGCTGTAGGGACCTGTATTGGGGGGGGGGAGGGGGGGGGGGGGGGTGGACGCCATTCAAGTCCCGTGACTTCTTCTGTAATGAATCGGGCCAAACACACAGCAAAACTAGTTTCTAAAACGGCGCGCTTGGGGGACGGGGGATGAGACCGGGGGAGGGTTGTGTGTCGGGGGGGGGGGGGGGTCCTGGTCATGTGCGTTCGCACCGCTGACGGCCCAGCGTCCTCGGGCGAAGACGTTATGAGCAGCGTGGTCTGGCCTTTGTTCCGGCGCTGTCATGGCATTGACTCCCCCCCGCCCTCTCTGCCCCCCCCCCCCCCTCCCCTGACACAATGCTACAATGCATGACGAGTCAAAGTAATTAAAGTTCCAATAATTTACCTTCCTCTGTTGAGCGTCACGCCTGCCAGCGCCCCCCCCCACCCCCCCCCCCCCCCCCCCCCCCCCCCCCCCCCCCCCCCCCCCCCCCCCCGAACTTGGGGCCCTCATTGATTTCCTCGGCACAATCGCGGCGCAATCCTTTAAAAATAAAAAAGAGGGTTGGAGCGAGAGAGAGAGGGAGTGGGGGAGAGTTGGGAGAGGTAGAGAGGGCGTGTGTGTGTGTGTTTTAATAACTTTCATACAGATGTCTACGCAGTGCTTCAGATGTTTCGCCATTAATGACCTCGGACAGATGACGGAGATAGACGAGGCCGGGGTTGACACACACACTCTCTCAGACACATACTCACACACACATACACTGGCTCTCACACACACACACACACACACACACACACACACACACACACACACACACACACACACACACACACACACACAAATACACACACACACATACACAGATACTCACACACAAAACACACACTCTCTTACGCACCTACACACACAAACACACACCCTCTCTCTCTCTCACCAACCCAGTCGCCAAGAAAAAAGTTGACGGTGTACGTTTCCATGAACACTGGATACGTAGCATTTCAACGTAAAAAATAGCGTGTTATACCTACAGTATCCACGCGTGCCGCTGTGGATGCGGGTTTCGGGGTTTGGGTTTCACGGCTTTCGCGGCAAATTGTGGACACGATTGTTTAGGGGGGGGGGGAGGTAGACTGTTGTTGACCGGGGAGGGGGGGGGGGGAGACACGTTTGTTGAGGGGGGGGACGACGACACGTTTGTTGAGGGGGGGGGGGAGACACGTTTGTAGGGGGGGGCACGCTCGACAACGAGAGTTGGTTTTTATTGAACGCTCGACATCGAGAGTTGGTTTTTATTGAACGAGACTTCAGCACGGAACAGCTTCCAGAAACGATGGTCACGTCACTCTCGGTGACGGTGTCGACAACAATGAACACACGAACAATGTTAATAGAACAACACACAACCACATAACATCCCGAACCCATTAACCCCACTTAATCTTATCAACAAAACAAGTTAACAAAAGCCCCATTTGTCAACTGACAACCCCAATTCCCAGAATCCCCCGCGGCTCCGGAACACGGCGTAGCTTATATTAATCTTTATTATCTGAATGGGAAATGCAATATTTTAGGACAGATACACCATTAAACGCGTTTCTAATGACATTTCTAGCGAGAAATGTACATTTTCCTTACATAATCTTCAGTCAGTGAATGTGTATGATCTTTTTTAATCTTTATTATCTGAATGGGAAATGCAATATTTTAGGACCGATTCACCGTTAAACGTGTTTTTAATAACATTTCTAGCGAGAAATATACTTTTTACTTGCATAATCTTCAGTCAGTGATTGTGTCTGATCTTTAGTTTTATAGTTATTAGGATTTGATCGGCTCGCTCGCATGTTTCAACGACGTCAGGTTGTTAGGAATAGGGACGCTGCTTTCGCTAAACTAGCAGCTCACGTGCTTCCTGCGTTTGTGTTATTAAACTGTTACTTTATGTAACTTTTAATGATATCATCTTGTTAGA
This sequence comes from Gadus morhua, assembly GCF_902167405.1. NCBI lineage: Eukaryota > Metazoa > Chordata > Actinopteri > Gadiformes > Gadidae > Gadus > Gadus morhua. The sequence goes on along the minus strand of NC_044051.1, from coordinate 29,677,186 downwards.
AACACGTATATCTGAGAGCCAACCCAGTCGCCAAAAGCATACGTTGACAGTGTACGTTTCGTGAACACTGGATTACGTCGCATTTCAACATAAAATAGCGTGTTATACACACACGCACGCACACACACACAAGCACACACACGCACACGCACGCACAGACACACACAGACACACACACGCACACGGTGCATTTCGCTGCTAAAACAACAACAAAATTCCCTCAAATATTATTACTAAAGAACCGTTTTCCAAAGAACGAAATGTAAACCAATTAATTCTGAATGGGAGTGTTTCTCAGATTTTTCCATGCTACACAGAACGAAATGTAAACCCATGCAAATAAAGACTTCATGGTCATAATAATTTAAATATCATTAATCTCCTGAGTGTGTTGGGTGGTATTCTATTTTTTTCAACGGGGCTGCATCAAGTCACTTGACCGTCATGGTTGCTATGGTGGTTGCTATCGACCGCCCCCTCTAATCCTTACATGGCTCTAAAAACCACGCGGCAAAGGAGCTGCCGTAAATTGTGTTGTTTTTGTCGTAAACTGGGGTCAAACGGTTGAAAAATAGACCGATATTCCGAGGTATCCTTAAAAAGCAGCTTGGATGTTTTTATTTTCTGCAGTTTAGACTTTTTCTATAACCTATTTTTGAAAGCAAAACACCAAGTTCATTGATTTAACGAGGCAGGGTTATTTGAAACAATTTATTCAATAAATATTTGTGAGAGGTCATTCCTTCTCCTGAGTTTGCTTCCTATTTATGTCTAGTGTACACCCCTACTGTCCAAAAGCATCCCCCCCCCCCCCCATATGGATTTGGAGAGTTGTTGCCACGTCCCAGTGGTGGAAGTATCATATAATATGAAAGAGGGCATTCAATTATACTACAATGATCAATTAGGAGGCCGAAGCCCTAAAGGAAGTGATGCAATAGGTGACTGAGGCGAGAACATTTAAGTAAACTGTACCTTGGGGTCTCTTATATATCAAAGGGGGTTTCAAAGGACGCATATACGCTTCAACCTGTGGCTCCAGCCCTACAGGAAATTACTCAGCAAGTGCTCCATCTCGTTGCACCTGCACCCAGCGGCTCACTTGCAAGATTTTGGCCTGAAGTTCTTCCCAGACCTATACCCTAACAGTCCAACATGCATATCTGAGAATCAGGCCTCTCTTCAATAATGACAAAATGTTATGAGAGAAATACAGATTCACTTTTTGTTATCTCATAAGCGGCGTGGTGCCGGCTCCTTTTGACCTTTTGACCCCAGACTTCAAAGACGTGGCCACAGGCCAGCTGTGTCTACACACATTAAGCCACAAATGTACACCTCCATCCCGCAAAAAACTGGGCCTAGAAACTAACCTCTGTCTTATGTACAGTGACTGTACTGTTGGAGGTCACGCCCCTTTTCCGGCCTTTTCGAGATAGCTAGCGATGCTAAAATGTTTACACACATTTCCCGGGGCCCCGAGAACGACATATCCAAGATTTGTAGTTCTAGCCCATAGAGAAAAAAAGTTTTCCCAAATGGACTGTCATTTGGACAAAGCCCCTTCAGAAGTGTTGCCTTCGAGACCTAATGGTTCAGAATGTGGTGGAAAAACAGTTTTTGAGAAATTTGAATACCATATTCTAGGGCCTAACTGGGACCCCCGCACGGAAACTTGGCCCGGTCGGACCCCGAGTGCAGGAAGGGGGGGCCTGGACTTTCATAATCTTCGCTCAGTGAATGTAAAGGATGTTTGGTCGGATGTAATGACGAAGAATCATAATGTGAATGGGAATATTCTATTAATGTCTTGATATCATCTTTCGTCTCAACACTTCTGCTGCAGCCGCTTAAAGTCTCACTCCGAGAACCTTAAAATATGAATCAATCCATTAGAAGTATGAAAATATCTTCCCGGTCGTGCAACAGGGCAAACAAGGTGTCCTTTGACATCTACGTTTCGAGACGACTGCAACAGTGCCACACATGATCATATTTGAATATGTTTCGGGGTAGTAATTAGCTGTCGATTTTGGAGGCCTTTATCAATAATGACCAGCTATAGATTTGCTTCCCGATGGAGATTTTTGACAAATTACATGTTAATTAGCATCTACACGTTAAGCTGAGTCCAATGAGATCAAGCTCGCCCTCTTGCTACACCGAGATCATGTCCTAGACCTAGGTGTACCATGTAAAATACAAGTTACCATTAGCTAGAGTGTCATGCTGTCAGTGTCATTGGACTCAGCTCAACGTGTAGATGCTAAATAACATGTCATTTGTCACAATTTTTTATCGGGAAGCAAATCAATAGCTGCCCATTATTGATTAAGGCCTCCAATTTCGACAGCTAATTATTACCATTAAACATGTTCGAATATGCTCATGTGTGGCACCGTTGCAATCGCCTGGAAGCGTAGATGTTGAAGGACACCTTGTTCGTCCTCCTACGCCACCGGGAAGATATTTACATGCTTCTGATTGACTAATGAATTGATTCAGCTATTCCCCCAGAAGTCTGGTGTCAAAAGGTCAAAAGGAGAGGGCACCAGCCCCGTTGAAAAAAATAGAATACCACCCAACACACTCAGGAGATTAATGATATTTAAATTATTATGACCATGAAGTCTTTATTTGCATGGGTTTACATTTCGTTCTGTGTAGCATGGAAAAATCTGAGAAACACTCCCATTCAGAATGCATTGGTTTACATTTCGTTCTTTGGAAAACGGTTCTTTAGTAATAATATTTGAGGGAATATTTTGTTGTTGTGCAGCGAAATGCACCGTGTGCGTGTGTGTGTGTGTGTGTGTGTGTGTGTGTGTGTGTGTGTGTGTGTGTGTGTGTGTGTGTGTGTGTGTCTGTGTGTATCTGTGGGTGCGTGTGCGTGTGTGTGCTTGTGTGTGTGCGTGCGTGTGTGTGTATAACACGCTATTTTATGTTGAAATGCGACGTAATCCAGTGTTCACGAAACGTACACTGTCAACGTATGCTTTTGGCGACTGGGTTGGCTCTCAGATATACGTGTTTCTAACAAGATGATATCATTAAAAGTTACATAAAGTAACAGTTTAATAACACAAACGCAGGAAGCACGTGAGCTGCTAGTTTAGCGAAAGCAGCGTCCCTATTCCTAACAACCTGACGTCGTTGAAACATGCGAGCGAGCCGATCAAATCCTAATAACTATAAAACTAAAGATCAGACACCATCACTGACTGAAGATTATGCAAGTAAAAAGTATATTTCTCGCTAGAAATGTTATTAGAAACACGTTTAACGGTGAATCGGTCCTAAAATATTGCATTTCCCATTCAGATAATAAAGATTAATAAAGATCATACACATTCACTGACTGAAGATTATGTAAGGAAAATGTACATTTCTCGCTAGAAATGTCATTAGAAACGCGTTTAATGGTGTATCTCTCCTAAAATATTGCATTTCCCATTCAGATAATAAAGATTAATATAGGCTACACCGTGTTCCGGAGCCGCGGGGGATTCTGGGAATTGGGGTTGTCAGTTGACAAAAGGGGCTTTTGTTAACTTGTTTTGTTGTTAGGATTAAGTGGGGTTAATGGGTTCGGGATGTTATGTGGTTGTGTGTTGTTCTATTAACATTGTTCGTGTGTTCATTGTTGTCGACACCGTCACCGAGAGTGACGTGACCATCGTTTCGTGCAGCTGTTCCGTGTTGAAGTCTCGTTCAATAAAAAACAACTCTCGTTGTCGAGCGTGGCCCCCCCCCTACAAACGTGTCTCCCCCCCCCCCTCAACAAACGTGTCGCGCCCCCCCCCCCCCCCCCCCCCTGGTCAACAACAGTCTACCTCCCCCCCCCCCCTAAACAATCGTGTCCACAATTTGCCGCGAAAGCCGTGAAACCCAAACCCCGAAACCCGCCTCCACAGCGGCACGCGTGGATACTGTAGGTATAACACGCTATTTTTTTACGTTGAAATGCTACGTATCCAGTGTTCATGGAAACGTACACCGTCAACGTTTTTTCTTGGCGACTGGGTTGCTCTCACACACACACACACACACACACACACACACACACCCATACACACACACACAGACATACACAACCACACATTCTCACACACAAACACAATCACACGCAAACACACACACACACACACACACACACACACACACATACACAGTCTATGCCACACACCTCTGTCCACCAGTACATCTGAAGTTGTCTGACATTGCAGAGGAGGCCTAAAATGACAAATGCATGCCAATTAGTGTTTTCTCAGTCCTTCTGGGCAAAACCTTACCTGGTTCAGCTTCAAGTTGCAGCAGAGACTGGTTTACCCACGAGTGATAAAATACCCCCACAGGAGATCTGGAACCGAACACTGCTCTTCAGTCCATACTGGAGATTGTCAAAATTTTCTCAGTACACTCTGGGGGGCGACACATCGGTATTAGGAGTTCCTCCTGCGACAGACACTACAATAACAGTTAAACAATCAAACAAGTCTCTCTCTCTCTCTCTCTCTCTCTCTCTCTCTCTCTCTCTCACTCTCTCTCTCTCTCTCTCTCTCTCTCTCTCTCTCTCCATCTCGTTCTCCCTCTCTCTCTCTTACACTCTCACTCTCTCTCTCTCGCTCTCCCCCTTTCCCAAACCCACACACACTCCTATGTTTAGGTGTTCCTCTTTGAGGGATGACAATGTGTCATCGGCACACAAGGAAAAAATATTAGATTTTATTTTAATGGCAGGTTGGTTGGGGGGGGGGGATGGGGTTAGGTGGTCTCAGACTTGAAGAGCTACTCCCCTACCCCCCCCACCCCCTTGATTGAAGTTAAATGGTGGAAAAGTATTCTTGTTCAGAGATGTGATTAGTGTGTCACACACTATGAAAAAAAACTAAACTAAAATAAAATGCCATATTAAATAATCCCATCCTTCAGGCTTTGCTTCCCTCGCCAGGTATTAGCCCAGACGGAGAATAATCCCCCAGCAACGTTGAGGAGGCGCCGTGGTTTCGAAATTCGATTTGCCTGGTAGGTGTGATATTCCGCCGACTTACGGCGTCTATGCGCCAGCGGTAGAAACCGTGCTACGTGGGGGGAGGTGGGTGGAGGGGGCTTTAGCACTACGACGGCGTGCAGGTTGCCTCAGTCGTCTTCCTAATCTCGTCTCAGTCTCTCACTCTCAAATAAGTGACTTTGACGCTCACTACATGCCGTAACTCTGGCAGGCAGGCGATCATCTCTGAACAGAGTCTGCGGAGAGTACCGCCATTTTGTCACCGCGGCTCCTGTTAACATAGGCTTCGTCGTTGTAGGATGAATACAGGTGTCGCCCATGACACTTATTATGGGTCTGTTACTTTGATGTACCTTGGCAAAGGTAGCAGTCTATCTTCAATGGGTTAGCTTCTAGCCTTGCCCTGCTACATTAGAGGAGCGGACTCATAAGTAGCTCAAAGAGCTACAACTGGGTTTCGCACTGAGATTGAAATAAATGTGTTTTGGTTTGAGAGTTCTTGGATGGCAAGTGGGGAGGTGTGTTACAACAAATGGTACCTTTGCACTGCATTTAGTACCGTCGTTCTGTATGAGCGTTGTAATGAACGACGATTTTACATCGTGGCACATGCCTTGGCATTATACTGCAGAGGTTTAACCCACACTTGTATGTGGATTTCGAACTAAACCGCAGCTCAGACTTGGGCTTCAACCATCCAAACACACCCTAGTTTTATACTACTTTCGTCCAGGAAGCCTAACCCTATCTCAGACGCAATCGTCAAAATCAAAGGGCTGGCTGGAACGAGCTCCACACATCTGCACATCCGCACACACCCTGGTGTTATGCTATAAGTGCGAGGGGCTTAACCCTCTCTCGGACGCCGCAGTCAACCGCTGCACAGATAAAACTCAACACATTCACACACACCCATGTGTCCCTTGGTCGTGACTTGGAAGAGTATACTAAATAGAGTCATGAAAAGACTGTTTTGAGGTAGAGTGGAACATTCACATAGTGTTTTCAGTAGACTGGCTAGAGACCATCGGATTTAACTCTGTGTTCACTAAGTGTTCTCTAAGTGATGGTCTTATGTAACAGTGATGATGATGATGGAAAACTTTGTCCACCGTTTAACCCAAGGAGGTCCCAAGGAGGAATCAAATGTGTTATCCAGGTTATTTAGGTATTCAAGGAAATTAATCATCACATTCCTTCAGAAAGGTCACAGACTAATTTATGAAATGTTGTTAATTGTTTTTACGGAGGGTTCTTCAATCGTAAAATCATAATTAATAAATAGTCATGATAATAATGAAAATAATTAATCCACCAAGGTAATTTGGTATGTATCTTAGATTTATACTGTCGAAATGACGAAAGCCACTTTTTACCGTTGTAAATTAGGTCAGAATAAACGTCAATGTTGGTTATGATTTAAAATGTTTTATACAGCATGTCTTTGGATGAATAGGTTCAGGTGCAACTCTTTAAGTCTTCAAGGAATCATTTGTCGATTTGGCAGGAATGTGTGCGCCCTCATTACTAATGTCTTTATAACAGCCCAAATTAAATATCGCCTTAAGGTTTTAAATTATGTAGAAGTCAAAAATGTGGAACAAATGTCCTTATGTTGTTTTACCGTTTAAGGACTGTAACGTTATCGAACTCGACGAGGCTTCAAGATGCCATGTGTCCCTCCGGGCTATCCAACCCCACATTTATTTCATTGGCATGTTTTTATTGACTAACTATTAAGTTTCAACAAAGTCCCACAAGGTCACAATCAAATGTAACTTTATTAGTACGTACAAACAAAAGAAGCATGTTAAAAAAAATTACACACCAAATCACTCAATTAAATAGGAGATTTGAAGCATGTTATATACTTGCCTGTATGTTCTGTTACATTACATGCTTAAGCATGTTTCCTTGGCTGCGCAGAGGTCAGGCCCTCGCAGGTGTGAAAGGACTAATTATTATTGTACAAATGGGTCGCGTTACTTCTGGTCACATGGCTGCTCGGATTTTTCAATCCTGCGTTTTATCATGTTATTCATAAGTGGTGTTGGTAACGACTTTTCCACGTACATATAGGACACACACACTTTCACATTTACACACTTGCATAGAACACATGCAAACGTGCAAGCATCCCTCGAGATCCGTTTCCATATTTGCTTCGGGGATGGCCTCCGACCGTAAATTTTTACAGAAAAGTCCTACTGCGGTATCATGCATACATAAGACATTAAAGAAACTAACGCGTTCCTAGTTTTGTGCCGTTCCCAAGGGGGTTCATCTCCGGGTCATGGATCCAACCCAAACCAGGTGGCGGGGAAATGCATCTTAAGGGGTTGCAAATTTGTTTGCGTTTACCGCACGGGTGAACAATGTCTGCTCAGACGTGTACATTGTCCCCAACCACCCCCCCCACATCCTGAGGCATGATGGGAGACAACTGTTCTCTGGCTCCTGATGCAATGTGCATTTTGTGTGAAGGGGGCGAGCCAGGGCGTTGGCTGCCAAGAAGGAGAGGGAGGGGGGAACAGACACAGCTATAGGCGCTGAGCATAATGTGAAGGCAGGATGTATACGTATACTGATGGTGGTTTATGAACTCTCTCTTACAGGGGGGTCAGGTTCGAGTCCTGACTCCCCCCAGTCGGTCGTGCAGAACGCGTTCGACTGTTATGCTGGATCCTGATTGGGGCGGCAGTAGCTCATGAGATAGAGCGGGTTGATTGGTAACCGGAGGGTTGCTAGTTCGATCCACGGCTCCTCCTAGCTGAGGGTCGTCGCTGCTCTGAGCAAGAAGCCTCACCCTGACTGCTCCCGGCGAGCTGTCGGTCACGCTGTGAGTTTGACTCAGCCGTCGGTATGGGAATATGTGAATGAATGGTTGTAAGTTGTTTCGGTATAATACCCACTCGTGGCAATAAAATATATTCTTAAATGGAGTCGGACTCCTAGCTCTGAAGCTGGTAGTAGCATTCCCATGCTACATGGATAGTCTGGTATATTCACACAGACATGGGTTATTTTCAGTGTTGGGGGTAACGGTATTACTTTTTTGGGTAACGAAGTAAAGTAATGCATTACATTTAAAATATCTGTAACTACACTACTTTACTAGACTATATTAACGCGCTTTCCTGCGTTACACAAGCCGTGTTTGCCTGCGTGTAAAGTTCTGATCTGTTGTGGTGTGTGCATGCGTGTTGCCTGTGTGTCTGCAGCGCCTGCTTGCCTCGGCCCGTTGCCATAGCGATTGATTTGAGTGACGTAGCTTGTGCAAAGGAGTGTGTAGTAGAAGTGTTGTAGTGCAGAAGCAGGTTACACAGAAAGACCGGCTGGTTGCAGGGTTCATTGTAGAAGACATGCTTCCCCTGTCGACTATTGAATTGCCGAGATTTAGAAAAATACTAGATAAAATACCCGCGACTCGCAAGCCAACATCCGACAGGAATGTTGTGTTACACCGACATGGAATCAAACCTCAATTCCTTCCTGGATCATGTGTCCACCACCGCGACCCCACCGACATTTGGTCCGCCACCAACAAAAGTTACTTAGGAATGACGGCGGACTGGATAGACAGCATTACTTTAAAACTTGAGAAGGATGCTCTTGCCTGCAAGAGGGTGAGAGGAAGACACACTAAAGATGTCATAGCTTGCGAAATAGAGGTTCATTCAGCCTTTGGACCACATAAAGTAACAGCAGGTGTCACCGCCGCTTAAGTGCATTTCTGTTTTAATTGTTTGGGATAAAGTGACCTTTTTAGATTTTTCATTGAACACCTAATTTTGTTCTCATGTTTCCCAAAGTCTGTGCTTTGAAACTTGTGTGTTGCTACTGATTGACCTCACCATAGCCTACTTTATCCTGGTCTTTGTGCAGACTCGGATATCGTTCAATGTTTATACGTGAAGCACTTTGAGGCTGCCTTGTGTATGAAAATTGCTACATAAATAAAGTTGCCTTGCCTTGCCTTTCATGTGGTTTTATAGGCTATTTTGTATAGATTTATACAATAAACACTATGTGATGATAGGGCTATGATGTTTGTCCATGCATCTACAGTAAATTAAGAAACGGGAAAGTAAAGTAATAAGTAGTGAGTTACTTTTCAAATGCAGTAACTAGCAATGTAATCTCCTTACAATTTACAGAAATAACTAGTAATAAGTAACTATTTACTTTTTTTGAGTAACTACCCCAACACTGGTTATTATCATGATAATGCCACTAACGTTAGCCCCCCATTAGCATCTGAATATACACACAGTCGTAAAAATAAGCGATAGCTTCTGAATTTTTTTTTAGAAACATAAAATATAAATCAATTGCGTTATCAAGCTGTTCCCCGTTGATGGAGCGGAGCTGTCTTATCACGCTGTTTTTACAGCAAGGGTTTTGCGTAAAAAAAAGAAAAAGCAATCTGCAATTATGTTCGCTTAACAAGAGGTGCTAACGATCTAGCCTCATTGTACGAAAAAGCGGGTTTAGCGTTTGGAAAAAAGCACTTGCCAACTGAAAAAGGCTAATGCAGTCGAAGACAGTGGAAAGAGAGAGAGACAAAGAGAGAGAGAGAGACCAAGAGAGGGAGACAGAGAGAGAGAGAGAGATTGAGAGAGAGAGAGAGAGAGAGAGAGAGAGGGGGGGGGAGACAGACAGAGAGAGAGAGATGAAGAGACAGAACGAGAGAGAGAGAGGGAGAGAGAGAGAGAGGGAGATAGAGAGAGAGAGAGAGAGAGAGAGAGAGTGAGAGAGACAGAGAGAGAGAGAGAGAGAGAGAGAGAGAGAGAGAGAGAGAGAGAGAGAGAGAGAGAGAGAGAGAGAGAGGGATAGAGACACCACCCCTAACGCACGGGTGGATGAATTACGCGGCTATTCAGTTATTCAATTTCAACCTGAGCAGAGCTTAGCACCCAGGGGGAGGGGGGGGGGGGTTGTCGGTGGCTTCCATCGCGAGGTGCTTATCTCCCTCTTCTTCCCCTCCCGGTTTGTGTCAGGTCAGGTAGGTAGAGGGGAGCGGAGGGGGGTAGGGGCGGAGAATAACTTACACCTCCACAGAGGCTTACACCTTCTCTGGGTGGAATGAGAGGGAGGAGATGAGGAGGAGCAGGATGAGGGGGAGTTGAGGAGGAGGAAGAGGGGGGGGCTCTCTGATAAACACTTCGACACCCATAAGACAAAGCCCTGACCCCCCCCCCCCCCCCCCCCCCACCACCACCACCTGTCCCTCCCACCCCGTTGGTTCTTTCATCTTTCCCTCCTCACCCAGGCCCCGCCAACATGGAGCCGATTTTTTGGTGAAACCGCAGAAGTCTTGTGTGTTTGGGCCAACCGTCCGATGCCCGAAAGCACACTTTTCTGAAACCAGGTCCCAGGGTGGATTCAAATAAAAACGTGTTAGGAGTGCAGTTGCGTCGGAAGTTTCAATTTTATTTTGTTTTTTATTATTTTTGTAGCTTTAAATACAGCCCCTTGGTGAATTGAATTACTAACTGTACATTAAAAAGTATTTCTGTTCAATCTAAAAGGTTTAATAACTGCTATCTCCTCGGAATGTTTGTATACAGCGCGCAGGCTGGATAGCCGCAGGCTGGATGCGCTCCACT
>NC_044051.1:29656566-29661566 GCF_902167405.1 Gadus morhua | reverse complement strand
TGGTGTTTTTTGAACTCACTGCAGCTGATGGACACAAATCCTACCCAATCACGTCACACGTTGCCCCCCAAAACCCCCCCTCCTCGCTCTACCCCCCAACACACACACACACCCACACAAACACACACACATGCACGCACACACACGCGCATACAAACACACACACACACACACACACACACACATGCGCATACATACACACACAACAACACACACATGCACACACCCACACACACACACACATATACATGCACACATACACACATACACACACACACACACAAAGACAATCACGCACACACAAACACACGCACACACACAGACACACACACACACACACACACACACACACACACACACACACACACATCTGTACAGAAATCAACAAATGGACTAAATACGAAGCCAGATTTCCGAGTCTGTGTTTCCCTGGCTACTGGCATTGGAATTTGTTGTTGTGTCTTTTTTCCTTACAGGTTGTGCCAAGTGGTGGAAATCTTTTAAGGTCCAACTTGGAGCAGCTGCCGTTCTATTTCCTCTACTTTTTCTTAAAAAACGACTTAAGTTAGTTATCTTCGGGGGCAGGGAAGAGATGGGGGGCTAATGGCAAGACGCCCCATCCCTCGCTTAAGGCCTGGCTGCGGAGCCACGTCTTCTGGTGCTAGACTTCAGAACTTCAGAGTGGCGGGCAAATGCTGCCAGGATGCCGCAGCATTTATATTAAAAATACAGTTTGGCTCGATTGGGTTGGTGAATATATTGTCCGCGCACAATTGCAATTGTATTTATTGTCTTCAGTTTGTGACTTTATATTAGCTGCAAAACAACGGGTTTGAAATTGTGCTTTAAATTACGGAACTAGGATTTGAAGACGTTTACTGGAATGTATTGTGATGAAAATACTGTTCATGATAATGAGGTAAAATGTGGAACTTAATCATAGTGAGAAAGCAAAACAAACTGAAGGGTCAAATTTACATCTGTTTAAATATCTGTTCCAAAAGGAAAACAATTATTTATATTTGTTCGCCTAACAAAAAGTGTGATTTGGATACGATTCAGTATAGTGTACTTACAGCTGTACATACACCTGCAAGTACCTATCCACACATGCTATTACTCTATGCTATTCTGTGTATATTGTACTCGATAACACTCTCTACTTTACTATACTTCACTCGTTGTGTCTATAATTAATTCATTGTTAGTGCAGTAATTTTTCTAAATCTTTCGCTACCTGCCTGGTCTGGGACTTAATAGGGAGATAAGATGAAGCTGTGTACTTAGACACACACACACACACACACACGCACATACACACACACACACACACACACACACACACACACACACACACACACACATATACACCTACACACACACACACACACACACACAAGTACACAGATACATACACACAATACACACATACACAAATCTTTTTGCTCCTTGATTTTGGAAGTTAGACAGGAAGTCAAGGGGCTGGCGGAAGCACCACAGATGATATCTACTTAAAAAAAAACGACATGGTTCACAGAGATTTGAGCAAGACAGACAGACACACTAGACAGAAGGTTCCAGGGATACAAGAAGGCTTTTGTCAGACACAAATAAACCACATTAGTTTTGGGTGACGTTAAATAGGCAGTGGTAACTTTGTACCTGATACCGGCAGTATTGAGCCAGGAATGGAAACACTCCATTGGTGTAAATTAAAATTTAAAACAGCAACCATAAGTCCCCCACCTCAGTATTTAGGTCAATGAATTTATGTGAGCGATAGGATGGAAATTAGGGGGGGGGGGGGAGGACTTCATAAAGAAAAGGAAAGAGGGTTAAGCTTAAATCACCAATAACTATGCCAAGCAGCTTTCCTTTTGTTAAAGAAAGCAACGAAAGATTTACATGACAAATGAAATATTCTTTAGTGTAAGAGGGCAGGGCGTGAGAGAATATGGTTTTGGAATTGATTTGAATGATGGTCTTTTCTAGCTATTCAAGCGACATCATAAAATCCTAAGCACAAAGGTTGGCATTAACATTTGAATGCTGGTATGTGGTGTTGCCATTGCGTCTAACGGCAATTTAAGGCTAAGTATTTTCACTAATTGATTTTTGTTTCACTAAATGGGTGCTTATTTGTGGTGCAGCATGTTACCAAGAAACCATCAGAACTTCGGGGGACATTGACACAGAAATCTCAGCTGCTCTGTTTTTTTTTAATTGTGTGTCAGTGTGTGTGTGTGTCGGTGTGTGTGTGTGTGTGTGTGTGTGTGTGCGTGTGCGCGTGCGCGTGTGCGTGTGCGTGTGTGTGTGTGTGTGTGTGTGTGTGTGTGTGTGTGTGTGTGTGTATGTGTGTGTGTGTGTGTACGAAAGTCCTGAAAAGCATCATAAGGATATATATATATATAAATAATTCTAAGTAGGCTTACATGATGAATTGATTACCGAAATAAACGACTTTCAACAAGTTTTTACAAAGTCATTTGGCTGACTTTACAAAATTGCCACTCACCGCCATACAATTGGTTCTGAAGCCATATCCTATAGGGTTCAATCTGGATTCGAAACAAGCAGGAAAAAAAATGCTCCAGTGCTTCTTGCACATGGACCGAGCCATGCAAACAGCCGGTTCTCCAACCTAGATGACAGAAAAGAACGACCGATATAAACAGAAGACAGATCATATCTATGGTAGGCAAAAGGAGATATAATACCATAGCAGTAAAACCATGCATGCAGTCTAAGAGCCTCATCGACAATTGACACAGCCATAGGCTGTTCAACGATAGGAGACATCATAGATGTCTCCTATCGTTTCTAGCATCGATCAAAAGTCATCACAGATGACCCTTGACCAAGAGGTCATAGGTCACGTCATTGTACTCAGGGGGCTTATGAACATTTTCTTGAATCCCACAAAACCCTAATGAATCTGTAATCTGTAATCTGAAGCCAGGTAAAGAATTGTGCAATTTAATTGTAATGTATACTTCCATGAATTGAATACAAAAGAAAAGTAAATCAAACGACTTGTTGAAACAGTTTTTTTGCATTGCATCTCAATAATAATCAATCACGCAAGCCAACCCTTCTTTCTTCAAATTCTTTTTCTTTTTCGGTTTTCAGGGCAGTTGTTTGTCTGTCGTTTTTCGATATTTTCCTCCAAGTATTGGGAAAAAAAAAAGAGATAGTTGTTCCATATTTTAGATGCGTCTCAAGCACAGACTATAAAGTAACACACTTCTCAAGTTATTAATTGAATGAGCAGCACAACATGCCTCAACACATTCCGGGCAGGACTGGAAAACAGCGGGAGCCGCTAGCTAAACAGCGTAGCGCTAAAGAGCCTGAGACAAACGCCCCCGGCTCTCCATGCTAACCTGTCTACACTGAAACATTTCTAATTTCCCATCTAATAAAAGCCTATTGTGGAGGCTCAGCGTGGGATTTCTTTGAATGTTGATGGGAACGGCATCCGTGTGCTGATAGCACACGCTAACTGTTAGCCTCCCCATCCGCTAACCCCCTGAAGCCATATCATCCCTGACAGGGTAGGTGTAGGTTTGGGTCATCATCCCCCCCCCCCTTCCCCCCATCTGTAATGTGTTAATGCATTGAATCCCACACTCTACGGCGAATGACAACGGCCCATTTTGAGCAGCACTGCATTCTGCCTCTGTCGACATCTGAGCAGCAAATGAACAGGCAAGAAAAGTACGGCTTCTAACAATACCTCAGCACCTTCAGGCCATATTTAATTTTCACGTTGAAGAAATAAACCCCATGCCCATCTCGCACTCTCTCTCTCTCTCTCTCTCTCTCTCTCTCTCTCTCTCTCTCTCTCTCTCTCTCTCTCTCTCTCTCTCACTGTCGCTAATTCCCTCTCTCCCTCTGTCTCTAATTCTCTCGCTCTCTCTCCCTCTCTCTCCACAGTCACGGCAATCAAAATGAAAACAAGCTAGTCCTTTGCTAATTAAGTGTGTGAATATCTGGACCCTAATTAACATATTTGTGAGGTTCCACCAAGGTGGCGGTGGAGGTGGAGGCGGAGGAGAAGGGATGCCCGCGGGTAATTGGATGACCGTTCCTATTATCCCTTTTGTTTGCTTGCAATTCCCTGATTAGCAGTTTTGGAATATTTTTTAAATTATAATCCCAAGAATTAGTTTTCTTTCGCTTCCTTTTACTCATTTTTTCTGTTTTTATTCATTTTTTTTCCTTTCCAAACCCCCTTCTAATCGCAAGCCTCCCCCTCCACGACCCAATTAACTACAGTGAGACATTTAGGTACCTTTCCTTAACGTGTGTGTGAGTATGCTGTGTTTAGGGTTTAGGTACAGAAAGCTGTTTTCTGAGTGGGTGGGGGGGGGGGGGGGCATTAATTGAGGTGAACCTTTCGTTTGAGCCCTTTTTTTACGTACTGCGGCTGAGTACACAACCGAAGAACAATTTATCTCCCCAATAAAAGCAAGGAGAGTGTATTCTTGACTCTGCGCTCATATTCCGACTTTGTTTATTATGGGATACGTTGGGAGGTTGGGAGCCAGGATTTTCAAGGCTGTTTTTAAAAAGGTGCATTTCAGGTGTGTATCCTGTTCAGTGATTCAAATAAGTGTAGAGTCTGAGAGGCTTGGGACCTATTGCACACTAAATACAATTCTTTGGAAGCAGCTCACACATTGATTGTTTATGAAAGATCCAACTCACACACTTATGTTATAGAATAGATCAGGGGAAAACTTGCAATTAGGAAAATGGTATTCATATGCTAAAAGGGAGAAAAAATTACTGAAAAATTAAAGTGGGCGAAACAGTAACACTTTTGTAACCAGCTCCATTTATGTCTCTTTGCAAATTAACATAAAGAACAGTATAACTTTAAGATTTTTCTTCCAGACCCTTTGAACATGTTACAGGAGTGAGCTCAGTGATGAGTAAATGAAGTTACACTACATTCACCTCATACACAAACATAATTTTCACCTTCGAAAGCACAT
>NC_044051.1:29644066-29651566 GCF_902167405.1 Gadus morhua | reverse complement strand
GCCTCTGTCCCTCTCTTTCTCTCTCCCCCTTTTTTGTCCCTTTCCCTCTCTCTTATTCTCTCTCACTCTCTCTCTCTCTCTCTCTCTCTCTCTCTCTCTCTCTCTCTCTCTCTCTCTCTCTCTCTCTCTCTCTCTCTCTCTCACTCTCTTTCTCTATCTTATTCTCTCTCTCTCTCTCTCTCTCTCTCTCTCTCTCTCTCTCTCTCTCTCTCTCTCTCTCTCCCTCTCTCTCTCTCTCTCTCTCTCTCTCTCTCTCTCTCTCTCTCTCTCTCAGACGATGACGACAGCAGGGCCACCCCCCCCACCCCCCCCGCCCCACCAGACCAGGGGCCCCCAGACAGATGGGATGCTTAACTTTAGAAGCGGGGCCCTGTGTGTGTGTGTGTGTGTGTGAAGCTCAGTCCTCCTCATCGTCTAGCCTGGTCTTGTCGTCTAGCCATGTCTGACGGTGAACCAAGATCAACCAGCGGCCCCCCGTTGTGCGTGGGTCTAACCGGACCCCTGCTGGGCTGAACCCGCCAATCCTCCTCCCCCACCCCCGTCTCAACGCTGGGGGGCTGATGGGTAACATGGTACAATAATGTTTTGTTGATACATAACACACACACACACACACATGCAGGTGTGAGCGTGTGTTACTACTCCCAGTTTGTGATCCAAGTCTTTGTGATCCAAGTGACTGAGGACTGGGGGAATGTTGGCCATAATTAAAAAATTAAAAAATATAGGCTAATGTAGGCACTGTGTTTGAATAACAGAAGGAGGGGTGTTGATACATTTTTGGCTGGTTTTGTGAAACAAAAAGCTAATATAGTGATATTGTGAAATAAACTAGGCCCTTATCTAGTTTTGCAACCTCATAAAGATAGAGAGAGCTTTTGAAATGCTTTGGTAAAACAAACACAGCAGACACTATTGATAACAAGGCCATAAATACTAGGCACTATTTAGTTTATGCATACCTTCATAATGCATCTGTTAAATTGTAGTCCCTCTACGCTTATCGTCAACGTGTTAATTACTAGAAGATGATGATGGAGATGATCTGTTATTGGCTGAATGACATGTCGCTCTGATTGGCTCTCATTGATTTGATCTTTAATTATACCGTGTCACTCAACCAGCCCACTTTTTGAGGGCCTCAGAAAAACACTGAAAAACAATAAAGCGGTGATCCGCCTGCGTTCACGTAGACTCCTTCAAACACGAGCCGTGTCGTGGGGAACACCCTACACACGCATCACAACACAAAACAGAAACAGAAAAAACGGATCACCACACCCGACGACAACAAGCGCACAACAAAACAAGGTCTCCAAACAAATAAAATAATGCATGAAGGCACGAAAAAGAGGGTCCAATTTGCTTTGTTCCTGCTCACCTGCCTCCCCCTCCCCCCCCCGCATCGCAGCACAGCGAGACACGTTCAGTTTCATTCCATCGGGGTGCCACCAGGGGCTACGCTGGGACCTTTAAAGTTTGCGCTCTGCAAGCCGAGTGCAGCGCTCTTGATGCGCTCGAACCCCACATGCAAAGCTATCATTACCAGGCGCAGCCTCTTGACAATAGCGCGCCCCGTCTTTGTAGCATCTGCACTTCGATCGCCCCCGGCTACGACACGACTCTACGGTTGATCTCTCGCTCCTTTACATATTATCGCTCTTCTCTTCTCTCCCCCTGCTCCCCCCTCGTTGCCCCCACCCCCCCGCGCCGCTCGCCCTTCTCTTCATCCCGCTCTCTCTCTCCCTCTCTCTCTCTCTCTCTCTCTCTCTTCCTCTCGGAGCATATGTGTCCTGTGTTTGAATTCCAGCCACAGATTTTTCTTTCAAGGAGCTCTTTGGTGTGTATTTGTGTGACACCTCGGTTGACATGATTTGATGTGTGTGCCTGCGTATACACACATGCACACACATACACACGGGCACGTACATGCACACGTGCGTGCACTCACACAGACACTGCCGCGGCACAACTTGGCCAAAGTAACCCGAAGGTGTGAGATATGCACAGAGTTTGCAGCACACTTTAGCACTCTCTTGTTGTTATTGTACACCACAGCAATGCCTGATTTATTTGACAAAATGTGTATATTTGTGAGGACAGATGGACCACTGAAGAAGGGCTTGGGATTATTATTTCAGTGAGATGTTTCATCATGGGTTGTTAGTTCCTTTTGGACAACCAACTCAAAATGATCTCTAAATGTGAAGAAACTCAACACCAAATCAATGTTCAATGGCGGTCCTTCAAATTATTTTATCGGCCTCGCTCCTTAAGTTCATGACCTCTAGTTTGACAAGCTTGTATATGCTTTAGTAACACTTACCTTGCCAGTACTAGCAGTCCCAGTTGTGCATCAAGGAAGCCATCATGGGGAAATGAATGAGTTTGGAAATATTTTAAAAACGATTGTGTAATTGAAAGTTGTAAGACAATGCACTAATTACAAAAAATTGATGACGACAAGTTCATAAGTTGACTATAAAGTCAAGTGGAGCGTGAAGATTCTCCTTGTACAATAGATAACGCTCACAAAATCCTTGGCCTGTTGGAGAGCATTGTTTGTAAATTATAAGTAAATGAAATAGCTGCCTCTTGATTCAGATTATATCTGGCCCACAAAAACAATTTATTTAAATTGTGGAATACAGCAGATTTTTGTTTAAGGAGTCCAGGGAAAACACGTTTGTTAACATTTTTATTGTGTAGATCACATTTTTTTACTATCTATGTGATCTATGATCGTATGATTGGCAACAAATAATTGTTACATTCCAAATAATGGAATAACATTTCTACAGAGAAATTTGCTTTCATGGAAACAATTAAATACTCATTTTGGTGAAAAAAACAACAATCAGAATACGTTCAGTGTGTAAGCAGACTTCCGAACTCCCAAATAAAATTTGTAGCCATTCTTTTTTAGGATTATGTTTGTTGACAATGGCTTTTGTCACATTCACACAAAGAATTTGCAGTATGTTGTCCTCATCTGTCACCGATCAGATATTTTCAAGCCAGTATGATCAGCACAGATGACCTGGAATCGGATCCTTTGCGAGGCAGATCCAGGACCCCTTTGATACGTTTATCTAAGTGTCATGCCATAAACTAAAAGGCCAACGGTGACCAATGGGCTCCAACGGTTCTGTTGTACATGGAAAACAATCATTGTGCAAAGGATGATCTTTCATTGATACAAGAAAGTGGAGTTTTGACGCTATACACTAAGCCATAGAGAATTGGAGCTCAGTGAACTTTAAGCTTGGATGGCAAAATCTACGGCACCCCTCATAATCGAACACACCCATGCCATGAAACACACCCTGCCATCAAACACATCCATCGCAATCAAACGCATCCCCTGCCATCGAACGCACCCCCGCCATCGAATGCACCCATGTTATGGAAGGCACCCATGTTATGGAATGTACCCATATTATGGAACGCACCCATATTACGGAACGCACCCACTCCATCGAACGCACACAACCATGTTAGGGAACGCACCAATGTTATGGAACGCACTCACGCCATCGAAGATTGCAGGGGGTGCCAATGAAAACAGGTGCGTCCGACGGCTCCGAAGGATTCTTTATTCTGACGGCTGCGTCTCCCATCCGAGTGAGAGTGCCTGACAGCCCGCTCATTAGACCCAAGGTCCACGGCCTCCCCCCGGAGCTGACAAGGGGTGCAGTGGCTCTTAACCAGAGTCCACGAGTCAAGATGTGGGTGTAGAGGAACGTTGACCCATGGCCAATCTTATTTCCCAAGTTTTTAAAGAGACAGTCGTCAGGGTCAACCCTCCTCTTAAACAATGCTTTGTAGCCACGGTACATGGAGATGAGAGAAGGGGGGGGGCACCAGAGAGTGAGACAGACACAAAGAGAGAGGGAATATGGTTTGTGGCAGGCCGCGATCGCTGCTCCTCTTCGTAGTGGCGTCCTGGGATTGAACAGGAGGGGGGAGTGAAAGGGGGGGCCCGACGCATACAAATATTGTCGATCGACTCGCGGTATCGAGGGGGAGCATTTGTATATAGACTGGAGCTCACCACCATCAGCCATTAAGGAAACCATAGAGAGAGAGAGAGAGAGAGAGAGAGAGAGAGAGAGAGAGAGAGAGAGAGAGAGAGAGAGAGAGAGAGAGAGAGCCATAGCCATAGCTGGGAATAGTTAAGACTATTCCCAAGGAACACTGTAACGGTAACAGGGATGTCAATATATTTGAGTTATTCTCTATTGGATGTGTAAGCGATGATGTCAAGGTCACTGATTCATGCGGTCTGTGTTTCCGGAACTTTCTTGTTATTCTGTAACTCCACCTGTGGTCACAATCCTAGCTTATAAAACCCAGCACACTGGTTCACTTGGTTACAGACATGCTACAACAGACATACATTCCACCCTCACATTCCTTTACATACTCTTTCAAATCTCTCTCTCTCTCTCTCTCTCTCTCTCTCTCTCTCTCTCTCTCTCTCTCTCCCGCCCTCTCTCTCTTTCCAATGTCTATTTAAAGATCCCAATTTTTTCGTTAACGAAAACACACAGACGCACACAACCACACACTCTCCCTTTTCTCTCTCAAACACACACGCGCCGAGCAAAATTAATAACGAACGGCTCCTTGGAATTTAATCTGCCGCTAATTAGGTCAGCAAAAGTTTTGGGGACACAAAAGGTACAATCCAGGTCACATGGTCGCGGCCCCCGCTCTCTCCATGGGAGGAGGGGTTGGGGGGGGTACTTTAGCCATATGTGGCGGGTAAAGTTGAGCACAGAGAACAGAGGGGCCGGGGGTCTGCCCGTTGTCCCGGGGCTGGGGCCCGGGCCAACACAGAGCCGGCGTGGGGACGCAGGGGCCCAAGCTGGAGAGGGGAGATAATGGAGAACGAGACGAGCAGATCGTTTCAGAAGGACTGAATGGAAAAAATACAGAACACAGAGCCCCCACGAGAGAGAGTGGGAGAGAGGGAGAGAGGGAGAGAGGGGGGGAGGAGGCGGGAAGGGAGGGGGGAAGAGAGGGAGAGGGGGAGATAGAGAGAGAGAGAGAGAGAGAGAGAGAGAGAGAGAGAGAGAGAGAGAGAGAGAGAGAGAGAGAGAGAGAGAGAGAATGAGAGTGCGAGAGGGAGAGAGCTGTCAGTGTTTGTTTGAACTGCGACCAGTGAGAAACTTGTATTCCCTTTTAATTATCTATTGAAAAAAAAACAATTGTGTGTGTGTGTGTGTGTGTGTGTGTGTGTGTGTCGTCCAGATCTCTGGAGAGGAGGGACTGCTGGAGGTCTGGCAGAGGCAATGTTATCACCTCTTGCACACGGCGCGGCGGCGACGGCAGCAGAAGAAGAAGAAGCAGCCGAAGACACAGAAGAAGGCCGTGGCGCTTTGATATGTCAGCGACGGCGCCCGGGCCAAACTCGGGCGGTACTCGGGGGCGTTCGAGCGGAAGGCGAACTTGCTATCTCTCTCTCTTTCTCTCTCTCTCTCTTTCTCTCTCTCTCTCTCAATGGCGGAAGAGAAGGGGGGGGAGAGCCATATGGGGCGGGGGCGTGGGGAGGGTTCTGAGGCGAGAGAGACGGGGGAGAGAGAGAGAGAGGGGGATGGAAGGTGACGGTTTGGTAGAGGTTACGTTTGAAGAGCGTTCGGGAGAACTTCCAGTTGTAGTGCATTGAGTCCAAGTACTTTTTTTTTGTGTTGTTTCGTAGAGTGTCGATACGGGATACGGGAGATTTCCACAAACATTTATATCCTCCGTTAGATAAACTAGACCTTCGGTTCATTTTGATTCCAAAATCCATCCCCACCTGTTTCAAAATAGCCATAGCTGTGACGACAGCAGTTGCAGTTGTGGTTTTGACGCTTGCTCTGGAATCGAGTTTACAAAATAACATTGATAGACAGATAGAGAACAAGACAAGGAAAAGAGCTTTGAATTCAACCCCTTTCCTTTGAAGTCCTGCCAACACCGTGCCAGCACAGAAGGATTTCCTGAGCAGGAGCTGGTATGGGCCCGCCCGTCGATGACTACATCCTGTCCAATGTTCACTTCAGTTTGCCATTGTATTTAAAGCAGACAGGAAGCCAGAAAGGTAAGAAAAGCGCCATTGAGTCATTAGCATGACATGCAAGATGACATTATTTACGATTGAGAATGAACACAATAACACTACAGAGACAATTGACATTTCCTCATGTTTTGCTCTCGAGGGTGGACCATGTCAAACATGGTCCACCTTTTTATAAACATTGAAAATGTTTATAAAAAGAAAATCCACTCTAATTAGCATGTCAAACATGTTAAGGAAAAGTTTATTACGGGTTCTTATTTGGAAGTCCAGGCCGCAATATTTCATTTTATTCAATACAAATGTTTGTTAGAAAGCCATTCTGGGTCAAACAAATGCCATATTGCTGGACCTCAGATGATTAGCTATTTATTTGACTCACCTTTCTTCAGATTGGTTGCAGAGAGCCACGCCCCTTTCTATCTCTTCCTTACAGACAGAACTGGTTGCATAGTGATTACCTGACTGTGGCCATATATGGGAATAAATTACTGGCCAAACAGACTGCTCTACATTGCAAACACAAACTTGAATAGCTCGATGGTAAGGCTAGCTTTTCGAGTGTTATAAACTATATTTAAATAGGAAAATAGGACCTTATTGAAGAACTTTTGTGATTTAACACACTACATTTTTGTTCAATTATTTCGCCTAAAAGAAAAATAAGATTGAGAGCACATACTTGGCCGTGTTGCAAAGCCGTGTTGCAAAAACCTTAATATTTTTCACACACTTTATCATTGTTCAACAAAAAAGTCAGACCTGCCTCCTGAATACTAATACCTCAAGACTCCCACCACCATCCTCTGCAAAAGAAAGCGTAAGAAGAACAAATCGTAAGAAGAATCCAGATATAATCCTCTTCCCCGATGCCAAAAGGTCCCCGCGGGCAGGAACCCTCCAGCAACCAATCAAACCCCCCCTCCCCCCGAGGGCCACGAGCCCGCCGCCCCGCCGCCTTTAAAGTCCTCTTACCTCCGCCGTTTACAAAAAGTCTGTTGGGTCCCTCCGCAGAAAACTCCTTGGCCATGCATGAATCGCAGGTTAAATGTGTTCCTTTCAGCTGCGGAACGCCCCGCGACAGAAATATAATTATGTTTTACAAGTCGACAACGCTTATCTTTTAGCCTCCTTCATTTCCCCTCCCCCGGCGCCCGGCTGCCGCCACCACCGCGCTTCGAGGGCTCTCTCCAAAGTACTTTACGGTGTGGCAGGTTTGCCTTTCGATGCGCGATTGGAGCGCCATTGTCATTTTTCAAAAGAGGTTTCCATGCTCTTAAAGGGAAGGAAAAAAAAGAAATAGAGAGCGGTTTCAAAAACATGGGCTCGATAACCTCTTTTTATTACATTACACAAAATGGTTCTCTAATAGAATTTACATGGAGTATATCCCAGCTACAGCACCTCTTGTAGGTTTCTCTTTCTCTCTTTCTTGT
>NC_044051.1:29624066-29636566 GCF_902167405.1 Gadus morhua | reverse complement strand
AGAAAACAATATCTATAAAAAAGGTTGGCTTTACTGGAATATTTGGCTCAATATTTGTACTTTTCTTGATCCTTTTGCGGGAAGAAAGGTTTGATACTTCCTGTCAGTGTGACTGCTGTAGTTTAGAGAAAGGAGGCGGATGGTGACAAATACAGCACCATCTGCTGGTCCACTGGTGCATTACATTCACCGGGAACACAGGGCAAGGTGGAAATCGTTAAGCATCTACTCTGAAATGTTGTATGTGCTTCCTGATGTGTTAGCTGTCTAACTTTCATCCCTGTGTGTGCCTGTCGGTCTACCTGTCTGTCCGTTTGTCAAACAGACATTTTGGGATCCCGTCCGTCCGTCCGTCAAACCTGTGTCTTCCATCAGTTAGGTTCAGATAAGTGGTTTTCACCTACGTTGATCGTGCTTACATTATTTAAATTTGGTCCCAAGTCGGTGGCCCCCACACTGCAGTCCCCATAACCCGGCCCCCATATCACAGTCCTTATACTGTGGGTCCTCAACCAAGGTCCTCACATCTCACCCCAGTCCCCTTACCACAGCCTCCATAGTATGGCCCCCATACCAGTGCCCCCATACCAGGGCCCCCATACCGCAGCCCCCAGACCGCAGGCCCCATACCGTGGCCCCCATACCGCGGCCCCCATACCAGGGCCCTCATACCCTGGTCCCAAAACCCAGGCTCCAACACCAAAGTCCTCACAAACCCGCCCCCATTCCACACTCCCCATAACTCATCCTCACACCACGGCCCCCACACCGCAGCAGTCCTCATTTAGCACACTCCAACCCCCCCCCCCCCCCCCCCCCCCCCCCAGTCATCATAGGGTCCGGGTGGATGACAGTGTTTTCATCAGTGAGCAACAATCCCTCTTCCACGCCGCCTCCTGAGCAGTGTCAGATGCACACTTTGGACAATTATGATAATTAACACTGTCAAAATAAACCCATTACTTTAGCGTGGGGGCACGCCGATGCACTTAATTACAGGGTTTTTATTCCGTCTCAGAAGGGATACCCCTCAGGCCGGGGGGCATGAGAAGTGAGAGGCCGGGAGAAGAAGGGAGAAAGGGAAAGCGAGAGAGAGGAAGGAAGATAAGGAAGGCAGCTTCAGTTGTGTTCATGGTAGCCTCTCTGGACCCGGTGTTTTTGGTGCATGAATGTGGTGACAACGCACACACAAACGCACACACTCACACAGACACAGACATGTATATACAAAGAACATACTTTATATCTTTCTAAGTTTGTGTGTCGAAGGTCGATGCATTCTATCATAAGTAAGAGTCAGGGTGGTAAATACAAAAAAGATTTATCCATGTATCTATGTTTCAAAAGAGGAAAGGAAAGGCTTGTCAAACTGAGCCGTGATAGATTGGCCCTCAACTTCTAAGTGGCTTAATTAGGGGTCAGATCTTGGGGGTCAGAATCTCTTTTGTATTACAGCAATGTTTGATTGTTTGAAAGACTGAAAAAGGAGTCATTCAAATAATGCTTGAGTCATTATATATACACGCATATAATCATATCATCTCACATACAGACATAATATAACAACAAACAGACATCTATTACATATTCAAAGTCACATTTAATACAGTGATAAAGACTAGACAGTGTAGTGGCTAACTGCCAATTCCCGGGCCAAAGGCACTAGGGTGATCTATGATTCCTGCAAGACACTGGACGACCGACTACTGCTGCTGAATCTGAATTCATGGTGAATCATTCCAAAGTAAAATGTAACCAAAGAACATCCACTAAAACGACGTCGCCTTCCTGACCATTATGAATCAAACCGAATCCAGTCAGTGACTGTAATCGTATTTACACCCGTCAATCAAACCGGACTTCTTTGACCATATGGTTTCACTGACAATGACATAGGACGGAGGAAAGGCGGGAGGCTGGGGGACCTCAGTGTAGCAGGGGGGAGAGAGACCGACATTTCTGTCTCTGTGGGTAGTTTCTGAGGAGAGGGGGGGGGGAGGTTGCGGTATATCACTGTCCGATATATAAAACGAGGAGCAATGGCATGGCGTGCGAGTCGGAGATTTGAGTTTTGTCACGTCTTGGAATATGCAGTGTGTCATTCTGTGCGTGCAATGTCCTGCGAGGGAGGGGTTACGGATGGGGGTCGAGGGGGGGGCAGATGGGGGATGAATTTGATTGACTTTGAGTTTAACAGCAGCAGAAAAAAAACACAATTACAGAATCTCACGGGAAAACCCAGGCCTGTCACACTGTCTCCACCTCCGACCGACGCGAGTTGCACCCACTCTTCTGAGACCAGCCGTCCGTCCGTGTCTCTGGCCTTCCATACCTCAATCTGCTCAGTGGTTCAACCCTCCATCCGTCCTCCTATTCATTCAATTATATAACCGTAAACGTATTCATTTATTTATCTGACCAGACCTCAGGAAATATTATTTATCTTTCCATTCATTCATTCATTCATTCATCCATTGATCTGACCAACCATCTATTTATCTAGCCATTCATTCCTTTAACTGCCCATTCACTCTACCAACTAATCATCCATATACCTTACCATCCAAAACTTCATCAGTCCTCATATTCATCCACATTTTTATCCATCCATCTATCCATCCATCAGTCTATTCATTCATGAAATTATCTGGCTAACCATCCATCCATCCATCCATTTGTTCAGAGGTACCAAACTTCTTGATAGTCGATAACATAACAGAACA
This sequence comes from Gadus morhua, assembly GCF_902167405.1. Classification (NCBI taxonomy): domain Eukaryota; kingdom Metazoa; phylum Chordata; class Actinopteri; order Gadiformes; family Gadidae; genus Gadus; species Gadus morhua. The sequence goes on along the minus strand of NC_044051.1, from coordinate 29,633,843 downwards.
GTATGTGAGTTCACAGTGTTGTTAGGGCCAGATGTTACGGTTAAGGTTAGGTGACCTGCCAAATGATTGTAGGGTTTGGGTTAGGCTAATCTCCAATCCAGCAGTCCTGCTTGCAAACGGCAGAAGTTCTGGGAATGACAGCACAGAGCATCTTCCGGAAACACACACCTCCAACGGGCAGAGTTATGCCTTGTTACCCACATCGTTACGGAGATATCCTACCAGATAAAACTAATTTGCTCAAGTGAATGAAGCCTTCGGGAGGGGATTTAAACAAGTGTAATTCCTAAAGTGGCTAGTCTACATGGTGTTGATTTGAAACCATACAGATCCTTTTAACAGTTTACTACCGCTGGCCTAGTTTGTGTTCACCAATTACACGCTCACAGATTTCCTCCTCCAGCATGATTGGTCGAGGCAAGCAAGAAGCGGGAGGAAGTGAAACGCCCCGTTCACAGAGATCTGAGCATTTCTGCCCTCAGACTTTAGATTTGATTCTAAGGTCAGGCTGTTCCACTACAGCCATTACATATTACGAGCATACCATTGCATGTCATTACACTGCTTATTCCATGTGTAATTACACAGTAACAATTAGACACTGTCATGTAAGGGGGTTCAACAAAGCAAGGGTTCCGAGTACAAGCTTTGCAAGGCGGGATAATAATGATGTACTTGAATTCATTAATTAATTACAGAAAAACATCATTTAGATGAGAAGGGATGAATTGATTTCGGCTAAATCTACAATGTTTTATAGATGTAGCATATGAAGTATTGATACTTAATACGTCTAAGGCAGTTTTGGGGTTACCATGTAACGTCCATCAAACATTTAAACATAGAAAATATTACTATAGCCCCGCCCCCTCAATTAAAAATAAATAACTATCAGTAGTTAGCTGCATTTTGATAGTGCGAAGGAACTAGCTCAAAAAGGGTGTTTGGTTTTCCTACTAACATCAATATCTACGATTTCAAATCTTCAAAAATTTGAGGTCAGGGTCAGATGTTTACTGTTTCTGCCTTCAAGGGCCTTTCATACAATACTCTCACATTATAAAACGCCCCCGCCCCCCCAAAAAGTGTGTCATCTTCACATATAGTCAATCAAAGGCTAGAAGTTAAGTACATTCTATGGATCGTCTCCAACCCACTCACTACTGCCTGATAATGTATCATAATGCATGTCCTTCCCTGATGTCATTAGGATAATGGACCGCTTAATTTATACGTGTATGATATACTCAGAACGTGTTAGCATTTTTCATGAATGCTCTTTAAGTGCTGTCCACCTCCTCTTTGTCTAAAGGCCCGGGCCTTTTCTTTTATTTCATCTCTCGGAATGCCAATTTCGAGCAGAAATTGATGAGCTCAAATTTGATCAAAGTAGCTAAGCTAATTCTCCACAAAAAAAACTGTAGCATGGACGAGGGGGTATAGCTATTTTCGTCTCCCAGAATGCCAAGTTTCACCCATAAATTGTTGCGCTCAAATTTGATCAAAATAGCTAAGCTTATCCTCCAAAAATGGAGTACCATGGGAGAGGGGGCATAGCTAAAAGGAGTCCAGAAACCTCTGCTCTAGAACTTGTGGGACTTGGGTACCTAATCCCAGCGCTCTGGTGAAACTGATCGTGGACTCCCCGGGGTGCACGACAAAAAGTTGATTTTACATTGAAAACAATCAATTCGTCTGGTGGCTGATTATCGAGGCAGCGTCTGATTCACTGATGGCTCCGGTGGAGATGGGCAGTGAGGCGAAATCAAAGGCGTTTACTCGAGTTTCGTGACCCTTAACACGTGCATGATTGTGATTCAAATGGTTGCCACTAAGGGTAGAGACTCTCTCTCTCTCTCTCTATCTCTCTCTCTCTCTCTCTCTCTCTCTCTCTCTCTCTCTCTCTCTCTCTCTCTCTCTGGGGTTTGGCGGTTCAATACCCCCAGCTGCTTACCCTGAGCAAGGCACTTAACCCCTGACTGTTTGCAACATTGTTGTGCAGAGAGCACCAGAGCCTGTTTATGGCCAATGCTTTACCAGTTCATCCTGATGCACCTATAGCATTAAGCTTATCAGAGAGATAATATGAAACATTTAAAATAAATCAGGACTAAAGCAATCATATTTTCAGTATCTATATATAGATCTATATAGTTGTGGGGGGACGTGCGGCATCTGGCCTGTAGGGGGAGTATGGAAGTACACAGGGAGTGTGTATTTATGTGCCTGCTTTGTCTTGTAGTGAGAAGGATCGGGAGTAGAGAGACAGGGGCAATCGCCGCCAGAGATCGCCTGGAACGCACCATGTGACCTTTGAGCGGTGTTATGATTTACGTTTAACGACTTGTGTTTTGTTGGACTTCTGAGCAATCAAAATAAAAGGACTTTCTATTGGAAAAGCAAACCTGGTGTCCAAGCGCTCTGTGAACTTGTTACAGTGGCGCCAATCGTGGGGCTGAGTGCAGAAGATTGGCCAGTCACAACTCGTGAGGGTGCTCGGGAATCTGGCCCAGATGTCTGAATGACAGAGCCAGTTACAGCACGCACAGAACAAGGTGCTCACGGAGCAAGCCCAGTCCTTGGCGGCCAATCAGGCTGTTGTCCCTGAGCTCCTCGCCTCCGGAGGAAGCAGCGGTGAACCCAGAGGGGCAGGAGCCGTGGCCCACATCCATGTCCCGAAGATGGGGGAGGCAGACGACGCTTCCTAGAGACCTTCCTAGAGACCATCCAGGGAGTGGCCAAGGTCTCTAGGTGACCTCGTCAGAAGTGGGTTCACCGTCTCCTGCCACTCCTGACGGGGGAGGCCCAGCTCGCAGCACACAGACTGCCGGCCGGTGCCCAACGAGACTACGACACCATCGCTAAGGCCATCCGGGATCGGCTTGGCCTAAATCCCGAGGAACAATGACGCCGGTTTCAGGCGTTGATTATCACAGAGTGGGACCAACCCTTTGCCAATGCCCAGCAGCTGCGGCACCAAGCGAGGAGGTGGCTGGTCCCGGACCGGAACACGCCGGAGGAGGTCGTTGAACAGGTAGCCCTGGAGAGGTTTATCGAGGGGCTTCCCGCCAGAACCTCCGCCTGGGTCCGGTACCACCGGCCCGAGAGCCTATCGGCGGCTGTCGACCTCGCAGAGAGCCACCTGCCCCCCCCTCCGACGGCCCAGCGACCACCAACACCGCGCACCGCGCACCGGTGCAGCTGCCCTGCGGCGGGACAGGCCAACCCCGGTGCCGAGGGCGAAATGGGGGGCCTCCGGTTCAGAGCGGGCATGTGAATCGCCCAACCCCCCCCCTCTCTGCAGATGGGCGCTCAGACGGCAGGGGAGGGGTGTTGGCGGTGCGGACGGCCTGGCCACTTCCGGCGGGAGTGCCCTATGATGGAGGTGGGTCAGGTCGTCCGCGTCACCGGTGCCCCGTCTCGTCCCCACGGTCCTGGTGAGGAGTACAGTACCCGGTGAGGATACAGCGGGGTACGTACCAGGCGCTTTTGGATTCGGGCTGCATGGAGACCATGACCCATCAGCGCCTTGGTCCCTATCGAAATTCGTTATGGGGGGAAAAAGCATAGAGTCAAGGCGGCGGTTAGTTCGAGCCTCACGCATCCCCTGATTCTAGGGTTGGATTGGGCTGGGTTTCCACAGGCTGTTAGGGGGACTACGGGGGTGCGGACACGACAGGTACGGACATGTAAGTCGGGTGCTGTGTTCTGTGCCGATGCGGGGGCGTCCGACGCTGTTCAGGGACCGGGGGAGGGGGGGGGGGGGGGGGGGGGGTTCTCAACCCGAGGTCCCAGCGCCGAGGTTCCCACCGGTGGAGGATTTCCCCCTCGAGCTGTCTCGTGACGCTACCCTATGATCAGCCTATGACCAAGTGATAGCCATTGATGGTACTCGGGTACAGCCGGACGCAGTGCTGACTTACTCAGACTTTTTGGTGGTTAGGGATAGGCTTTATCGGGTGGGTCGTGACACCCAGAGTGAGGAGGTTGTCACCCAATTGCTGGTACCCAGGAGCCGCCGGGAAATGGTTTTCCAGGCGACGCATTATAACCCAACGGCGGGCCACTTGGGGTAGGATAAAGCACTCAACCGGATAATGGCTCGGTTCTATTGGCCGGGGATTCGGGCGGAGGTGTGCAGGTGGTAAGCCTGCTGTCCCGTGTCAGTTGGTGAATCCCCCGGTGGTCCCCAGCGCTACCTTGCGGCCCCATCCCCTGGTAGATGCCCATTTCAACCGCATTGGCATGGACATTATCAGGCCATTAGAACGTTCCGCACAGGCATATCGATTTGTGTTAGTCCTGATCGACTACGCAACCCGATACCTGGAAGCAATTCCGTTGCGCAACATCTCTGCAAAGAGTGTTGCACAACATCTCTGCGAAGAGTGTTGCGCAGGCGTTGTTCCATGTCATATCGCGGGTGGGAATCCCGAAAGAGATTCTCACTGATCAGTGCACCAATTTCATGTCACGCACGATTAGGGAACTTTACGGGTTGTTGAAGGTCAAGGCCATCCACACGAGCGTCTATCACCCAGCCACGGACGGCTTATGTGAGAGGTTTAACCGGACGTTAAAGTCCATGATCTGTAAGTTCGTACACGAGGATGCTCGAAATTGGCATCAATGGCTAAATCCTCTGTTGTTTGCAGTGAGGGAATTGCCTCAGGCTTCCACAGGGTTTTCCCCATTTGAGTTGCTCAATGGGCGCAAGCCCTGGGGCGTCCTGGACCTCATTAAAGAAAACTGGGAGGAGGGGTCCAGTGACAGCAAAAACGATATACAGTACGTCATGGACTTGCGTGCAAAGCTTCACTAACTTGTTGGTTATTGTCACGCGAGCACTTGCACCGAGTCCAGGAGAGTCAGAGATGCCTGTATGACAGAGGGACTAGATTAAGTGATCTCACACCAGGGGACAAGGTCCTTGTTCTGCTGCCCACCTCCAGCACAAAATTACTCACAAAGTGGCAAGGACCCTTCGTGGTCACACGGCGAGTCGGGGACGTGGATTACGAGGTAGCGCGGTCGGACAGGGGCGAAAACAAACAGATATACCACATCACCCTCCTTAAGAGGTGGAATAATGCGGTCCCTGTCGTGTTCTGTCATGTTCTCTCGGACCGGAAGTCCCTGCTCAAGGGCCCTAACCCCTCCGGTCGGTCGAGGGGAGGACCTCTCAATGAGTCAGGCGGAGGACATTGCCAGGCTGCAACTCCAGTTCGCCGACGTGCTTTAGCCCCTGCCCGGTAGCACCCCGTTAATCACTCATGACATCGAGACGCAACCCGGGTTAACGGTGCGGACCCGCCTCTACAGGCTGCCCGTCCACAAACAAGCTGTGGTGCGGTGCCAATTGGCAACAATGTTAGAGTTGGGCGTGGTCGAGGAGTCCCACAGTGACTGGTGCAGCCCCGTCGTGCTTGTGGGGAAGCCGGAGGGGTCTGTCCAGTTCTGTGTGGATTACCGTAGGGTGAACGCGGTGTCGAAGTTCGACGCCTACCCAATGCCTCGGATCGACGAGCTTTTGGACCGGCTTGGCATGGCCACCTACTACATGACTCTGGACTGCACGAAGGGCTACTGGCAGATTCCGTTGTCTCCAGCAGCCCCGGAAAAAACGACCTTCTCCACTTCGCTCGGTCTGTACCAGTTCAAGGTGCTTCCGTTCGGGTTGTTCGGGGCCACGTTTCAGCGGCTGATTGACCGTGTGTTACGGCCCCACGCTGCGTATGCTGCCGCCTACATCGATGACATCGTCATCTATGGTGACACATGGGGGAAGCATGTGCAGCGGGTGGCAGCCGTCCTTCAGTCGCTGAGACGGGCAGGGCTCACGGCTAACCCGAAAAAGTGCGTGATCGGGCGGAGGGATATCCAGTATCTGGGGTACCACCTGGGGGGGGGGGGAAGGTCCGGCCCAAGTCGGTAAGACCGCGGCGGTCGCCGCCTCCTCTCGGCCCAGGACCAGGTAGGAGGTGAGGCGGTTCCTGGGTCTGGCAGGGTACTACCGGCAGTTTGTGCCGCACTTCTCGGACCTCGCCAGCCCCTTGACCGATCTCACCCGTAAGAGGGCCCCAGATGCAGCCCAGTGGTCGGAGCCATGCCAAGTGTCGTTTGAGACTTTTAAAACAGCCCTTTGCGAGGAAGCGGTCCTGTGTGCTCCTAACTTTGATCTCCCTTTTTCCCTGCAGACACAAGCGTCAGACCGGGAGGGTCGGTACAGCGAGGTGGAGAAGGAGTGTCTTGCCATGCGATGGGCGGTCGGCGCCCTTCGCTGCTACCTGCTGGGTTGTGTGTTCACCCTCTACTCCAACCACGCCCCCCTCCAGTGGCTCCACCGCATAAAAGATGTCTGCGCAAGGATTACCCGGTGGTACCTTGCGTTGCAACCCTTCAATTTCCGGGTTGTGCACAGACCTGGGGTGCAAATGGCCGTGGTGAACTTCCTCTCCCGTTCCGGGGGGGGGAGAGTGAGTTGGCGGCCGGATGTTTCCCCGGCCTGGGTCGGGCGGTGGGGGTATGTGGGGGGACGTGCGGCGTCTGGCCTGTAGGGGGAGTATGGGCATGTTGGGAAGGAACCGGATCTGTTGGGGGGCATTGGGTCTGATTGCGAACACCTGCTCGCAATCAGACCAATCAGGGAGTGTGTATTTATGTGCCTGCTTTGTCTTGTAGTGAGAAGGATCGGGAGCAGAGAGACAGGGGCGATCGCCGCCAGAGATCGCCTGGAACGCACCCTGTGACTGCTTTGAGCGGAATTATGATTTACTTTAAACGACGTGTTTTGGTGGACTTCTGAGCGATCGAAATAAAAGGACTTTCTATTGGAAAAGCAAACCTGGTGTCCAAGCGCTCTGTGAACTTGTTACAATACTATATTTAGATCTATACATATATAGATATATAAATGTCTGTATTTAATATTTAAACAATACCACTGTGGCATTGAATCTATAAATGGATTGACACTTGACACAGGTAAATATGTGTGTGTGTGTGTGTGTGTGTGTGTGTGTGTGTGTGTGTGTGTGTGTGTGTGTGTGTGTGTGTGTGTGTGTGTGTGTGTGTGTGTGTGTATGTGTGTGTGCCTGTGTGTGTGTGCCTGTGTGTGTGTGTATGTTTGTGTGTGTTGATGTTACACTCGTGTGCCAGAAAGAAAGGGTCTAGAGAGGCTACCATATAGGGAATATATGGTTTAGAACCCATTGGGTTAATGGATCCCATACTGAATAATTAAACCTCTATCGAGTACATTTCTATGCACAGTGCAGTACAAACAAGTACTTTGTCATGCCTTTTTCTGGCCCACTACTGGTGAAATTAAATTACCAAAGTGCCACACTTGATCGTGTCCCACGCTAGCATGGTCTATGCTAACTGGTAGACCAGCCCCCCAAAAAAAGTTAACACAATGAGCGATGGTATCAAGCACCCATAATACAAGAAAATATCTGCCCTGGCTATATTAAATCAAAAAGAGCCCCCCGACACAAACACACCCACACACACACGCCCAACGCCACCCGCCATCTGCACCCAAATCTGATTTATCCTAAATCAGTGTCTGTGAGTAGTATAAGCAGAGCCATCTCAAAACCCTTAACATCGGGCTCCTCTGAGCTGGGTCGATTCCCATATCCCAGGCAGTGTGTCTTTATCAAGATGGAGGCTAACCCATTCTCCGCTGCCCCCTCGCCCACCCGCTCATCTCCCTGATAAGACCCCCCGTGCCGCCACACGTCCAATCTAAAGGAAGTATTATGAACTGCAGGCGACGCCATGAGTCACCCTTTTCTACCGACAATAATGATATGAACAGAGACATCAAAGGAGAAACGAAATCACGATGGATTTCATCTTTTGTGCGCAAATTCTTTCCTGTTTATGATCAAATCGAATCAAAGAGTATTAGGAGCGTCTTGCTTTTTCCGAGTTGGCATGTCTTCTTCGTCGACGGCCGATAAGAAGACGAGGAATGCCAGTAAATGACAAATATAAGTGAGGTCACAAGGCGGGAAAAAGGAATAAATACAATAAAAACATGACATGTCCGGACGGACGCCCAGTCAGATCCATCAATAAGTGACAGGGTTCGGCCGGCGGACATGTCTGTGACTGTCATGTCGCAGGATCTCAAAGAATTGGGATGAATCTATTTTTCCATTATGTCTGTCTGAGCCAGACTCTTACCTCCCCCCCTCCGTCCCCCCCGTCCCCCCAGACCGGTCGCCAGGGACGACAGAGGCCGTCTACGAGTGTCAGCCCAACAGATCCATGGGATGGAAAAGTTTCATCCTTTCACTGTCGCTCTGTTGAAGTGAGTGTTGTTGGGGGGGGAATGTGAGTATGTGTGTGTGTGTGTGTGTATGTGTGTGTGTGTGTGTGTGTGTGTGTGTGTGTGTGTGTGTGTGTGTGTGTGTGTGTGTGTGTGTGTGTGTGTGTGTGTGTGTGTGTGTGATTGGGTGAGATTGGGTGAAATTACAGAAGAGAGTTCTGAAAAAAAAAGTAAAGGAAGTGAAGATCTCTTGTGTTTTACTTCAGTTCAGTTCATTCACTATGCTGTCTTTTAAATATCGCCATTCAGAGAATAAGTTGACGATTGAGAAAATGTCCTTGATATCGTGGAGTTTTTTCTTCGATCTTTAGTTTTTGTTGTTTCTATTTTATTTTTGCTACTTTTATTGGAAATCTAGTCAGGAGGATTTTCTCTTTATTTGAATTTAAAATGTTGGGCAGGTTTGTAATGGTATTAAAACAATACTATTTAGTTTTTAAATCAAACAAGAATGATTTGATATTATTTATTCCACATTTATATATTTTTCCAAATACATTGTCATTTTCCTAGTTGGACTATAATTAACGTTGTCAGTGGCTATGACAATGTTACTGAGTAAGTTCAAAGCCAGCCTTCGCCTGTTAGCATGTTACCTCAGCCAGAGTTAGCAGCGGGTGATCAAAGTGCTATTGTGTTTGCACAACAATGGCGGGGGGCATTAGCGGGCCGGCTGTTATCAGAGGAGTGAGGGGGGCACCAGCGACGGTTCCTGTCTCATTGTGGTCCTGTGTGGTGGATTGTGCTGGGCTCTGCTCTCAGACTAAACATATTAGAGGCATACCTGCGCCGGGTCCGATAGGGATCACTGGCCCGCGGGCACCAGACACGAGGGAAAAACAACAGCACAGTCAGAGGGAGGAGGAGGAGGAGGGTGTGGACCGCGTGTGTGTGTTTGTGTGTGGGGGGGGGCGGGGGGTTCGGTCTGTGTGACAAAGTGCTGTCAAGGCATGTGTGAGTGTGTGTGTGTGTGTGTGTGTGTGTGTGTGTGTGTGTGTGTGTGTGTGTGTGTGTGTGTGTGTGTGTGTTTGTGTGTTTGTGTGTACGTTTCTCTAATTGTCTATGTGAAGGTGTGTCATGTGCGTAGCGTTTGTGTGTGTGTGTGTGTGTGTGTGTGTGTGTGTGTGTGTGTGTGTGTGTGTGTGTGTGTGTGTGTGTGTGTGTGTGTGTGTGTGTTGCACTCTCTACGTATGTTCAGAGTGAATAATTCAGAGGAGGCGCGGACGCAGCAACGGAGGAGCAGGCCACGTCTGAAACATATGGAACCAATTCACGTCGGAGGCACTAAGCAGTAAATTAATGCCAACAGATGCCAAGATGTCTGGCTAGCGCCCTCTCTCTCTCTCTTCCTCCCATCCTCCCTCCCTCCCCCCTCCCCCATCGCTACTCTCTCTTTTCTTTTCTTCCATTGTTTGTTCCAACTGTATCTAAGCTTT
>NC_044051.1:29604066-29619066 GCF_902167405.1 Gadus morhua | reverse complement strand
CTAAAAAACTGAACACATTGTCTTGAACATAAAAGTTATCCGTCGTAAGATAGACAGAGACACAAGGAGTGACACACAGAGTGTGTCTCTGTCCACTACCTCTTAAGACAAACGACTTTCATGTTTAGGACCGCGCTGCGAGGCGAAGCAGCCCCCGACGCCGCCACAGTGCCTGCCCTTGCTCCGCGGCGTAAGCCCCAGCCCCGGTGGCGTCTGTGCGGCACTGTTATTTATTCAATCATTTTCCGTGAGTGAAGGACAATGAGGTCCTGGGTGTAAAGAGTGCGCTTGGCGTTCGACGGACCATTCGGTGCCAAGTGGCCCCGTCAGGATGGGAGTGGAGTGTGTGTGTGTGTGTGTGTGTGTGTGTGTGTGTGTGTATGTGTGTGTGTGTGTGTGTGTGTGTGTGTGTGTGTGTGTGTGTGTGTGTGTGTGTGTGTGTGTGTGGTGGGGGGATTGGGGGCGTTTGGAGTGGTGGGGCGGGGGTGGGGTCACTGTCGGCGCTCGCCATCTCCAGCCTCCTCCCATAATCTTCTCGGCGCAATAGAGAGAGCTTAGCGGCTTTTCGTGGCGCCATCCCGGTCCCCCGATGTCATTATATCGCACGCGTACCGGCTGCCCAGGGTTTCAAACCCGCATGCGGTTTAGCTGATCTTTTTTGCGCATTCTTTGAAAAACATTTTTTGCAGTGGAGGGACTTACTTGTGTCTTTTTGTTCCAAAGCAGGAACGATGGCGTGAGGTTTTGCATAAATGTACGTCCTGGCCAGGGTCATTAGTGTGTGGAGTTGACGGCATGCGACTGTGTTGATAGTGGCGAGATAGCAGGAGGAACTTTGAAGCGAAGGATATCCGTTCAGAGCACCAAGACCACCATTCACCTCTCAGGCCGCCTTCTACACCACCACCACCACCACCACCATCACCACCACCACCTCCACGTTTGGCTCTATCTACCAAATAAAAAAGGGGGAAGAGGGGGGCCGTGGTCGTCCAGGTGGGGTCAACTTTAACTTCATCTCAACCTTCTTTTTATTCGTGTGTGTGTGCACACCGGACAACATAACAGGCAGAGAAGGGCAAAAAAAGGGTTTTCTGATTAGGCAACGGTTAGCTCTCCCTCTCCCTCCTCCCCCTCGCTCTTGCTCATTGTCTCTCTTTCTCTCTCTCTCTCTCTCTCTCTCTCTCTCTCTCTCTCTCTCTCTCTCTCTTCGGCGTACACTTTGTTTACTCTCACACAGAGTCGCTGATGAGCACTTTAACGGGAGTCACACTCGAGATCCAAACCCCTCCGGGACAGCTACACCCCCCCCCCCCCCCCCCCCCCCCCCCCTTCTTTCCCCCCGCTACCCCCACCTCATTACCTTCTGTACCTGATGGGCTCTCACACACTCTCTCTTTTCAACCCCCCCCCTCCATCTTTCTCTCTCTCTCTCTCTCTCTCTCTCTCTCTCTCTCTCTCTCTCTCTCTCTCTCTCTCTCTCTCTCTCCCTCTTTTTCTCTCGATTTTAAATTCAAATTCAAAGGGCTTTGAATACAGTTACACAAGAATATTTGTACAAATAACAGATAATAATAATAATAATATTAATAATAATAATAATAACAACAATAACAGCAACAATAATATATAAATAAAAGTCAGACTGAATCTCTCAGGTTATGACATTTCAGGACATATTGTGCTGCCAGGGCAGCAGAAGGACCTTCACCAAGAAGAATTGCCTCTCTCTCTCTCTCTCTCTCTCTCTCTCTCTCTCTCTCTCTCTCTCTCTCTCTCTCTCTCTCTCTCTCCCTTTCTCTCGCCCCATCTCTCTCATATTTATCTATTTTTCACCCGGGCGTTGCAGGGTTACCGTTTTGAATACCAAAGTTGAGACATGATTACCACCTCTTAATACCGAAATTACCAGGGCTTTGGGTTTCTATTATTTTTTGCCGGCATCCTTGCCATGGCGGGTTTGTCGTTTGGTTTATCCCCCCTCTCTCTCTCTCTCTCTCTCCCTCTCTCTCTCTCTCTCTCTCTCTCTCTCTCTCTCTCTCTCTCTCTCTCTCTCCTCTTCACTGCCACCGCCGCCACCGCCGCCACCGCCACGTAGCACCCCGTGGCAGCGACATCTTTATCTCCCCATGTGCTCCTAGTTTTAAAACCTTTACCCCTGCTGTTTGAAAAATATTTCTCATTTTACTCCCCCATGGTGCGTCGAAATCCCCATAGGCGAGCCATTAGTGAGCTCTCTGCCTTTCCCAAACACTTATTACTATCAGCCGCACTTCTGGAGCTGCCTCATTGACTTTTGGTAAATTATGCAAATAAGGTGATGTCGGAACATATAGTTTTGCTGTTGTTGTTTTTTTTTTCGCAGGGCTTTGGTTTTTTCTCCTCGCTGCGACTGTGCACGTTTGCACAGCACTTTCCCCCGTCGCTCAGCCGCCACGCCATTAGAGTGAGGAGGCACATCAGCAAGATTTATGCATCAGTGACAAATTATAATGCTTTGCGCTAATTTTTTTTTCTCTTCAACCCCCTCCCCCCGCCCTTCCTCTCCTTCTTCGGCAACTAAGGTTCTTCTTCTCCTTCCTCCGCTTCTTTCGCCTCTTCTTCTTCTTCTTCTTCTTCTTCTTCTTCTTCTTCTTCTTCGTCTTCTTCTTCTTCTTCTTCTTCTTCTTCCTCTGCTCCTTCTTCTGCTTCTTTTTCTTCTTCTTCCTTTTTGACATTTGCGTTTCATTCACTTCTACGTTTTCTTTTCCCTTTGGCGGCATTGCGCAGCGATGGGGGTTTTGCGTGTTGGAGGGAAGGGAGGGAGGGGGAGGGTGTCCATGTTATATTTATTGATGTATTTATTTATTTTTCACTGCTCTGTATAAATGCCTGAGTTGACAGTTAACGGCAGAGAAAGGAGTTTTGCCTCAGTTTGTCTCTGAAGTTGTTGGAGTGGACTTCCCCACTGAACAGGCGCTCGCCTCATAATGAATAAACTCATTTTGCATTATGATCCACAACGAATGAGCTGTAGTGGGAGCTTTTGAGCCACTGAACGTTCCTTTTTTTAATCTAAACATGCAGTATTATTTGTTGAAATTTTTGAATTAGTCTGTTCTGCGATAATTTAATTGAGTATTACGATTATGCGGAAGTCTTACACCTGAAACGTCCATGCTTCACACAGCTGTTTAGCGGATTAATTAAATCCATCACTTTGATTAATTTGACTGATGAAATGAATCACTTTGTGGATTAACATCCACCATGACAACTTACTTTTCAAGTGTTACGTCTTGATGTTATCTCCATTAAATATGTTGCTCATTTTTCATTCAATAAGCAAAATAATGGTTGAAACAGAAAGAAAATGTGAAGTAAAGCTCCTTCCTGCTAGACTGAGCAGCAGAGTGTTGCGTAGCGCCAGATTGCCTTGCGTAGTGCCATGTAGGCTTGCGTCCTATAGCCACATAGCAAAGCTAAATTGTAGTTAAGCCTATTGCGTTGATACATTAGCGCTGTGTAATTGAAGAGGAAAAACAACCATTCGATAGAAACACATGTTTTAATTTGGAATTTGTATTTAAAGACATGAATCCATGTTTCATCTATCAGCAATGTAATACCACTCTTTGTATCTACGTATCCTCGGCCTGCACACACTCCACTCTCTCTCTCTCTATTCTCCATACCCTTTCAACCTGATGTACTTTCGCTTTCACTTCGGTGTCTCAAAAATCCATTAGGGCGGTTTCCCTACGCTTGCTGGTGATCAAACAGCCCCCTGCTCTCTCCGACGACTGTGAGGATGATGATGATGATGATGATGATGATGATGATGATGATGATGATGATGATGATGATGATGATGATGAGAACGATAACGATGGCGGCGGTGGTAACGATGGTGGGGATAACGATGGCGGTTGCGTCGGCGGTTTGGGTCACATGGCCGGCAGACCTCCTGCGTGTCAAGGTGCTCACGCTACGTGCGAGGAAAGGACCCCCACTCGGAAAGGGAGCAAGGGGAGAAGGCTGGAAACACATACACAGACACAGACATACACACACTCGCACACACTTACATACATACTTAGACACACAAACATTCAAATTCACAGTCAACCTCGAACATACACACACACACACACACACACACACACACACACATACTATCATACACACACACACACTCACACACACATTTACACTCACACACTTACCCTCACACTCAAACACACACAAACTCACTCAGACACAAACACACACAAACACTCACACACACACACGTTCACATTTGCACACACAGACATACACACACACAAACACTCACACTCACGCTCACACAGACACACCAACACCCACACACACACACTCACACAGACACATAATCGGAAGAAAAAAAGTCAATCCTGTCCCCTGGATCAGATGTGCGACTCAGGAGTCCGTGTGTGCCCAGCGTCATACTGCTTTCCACTCTCCTCCTCCTCCTCCTCCTCCTCCTCCTCCTCCTCCACCTCTTCCTACCCCTTCACCTCCTCTTCCTCCTCCTCCGCCTTCTCTTCCTCCCCCTTTTCCTCCTCGTCTTCCTCATCATCCTCCTCCACCTCCCCCCCTCCCCACCTCTCCCCTCACCCTATAATTGTGTGGAAGGTGTGCCTAGTTGAGGAGATGGTCCATTTCAATGGGCAGATTAGGGCCTGCGAACGACTGACAAATCCCTGTAACCCTGTTGAGTCTCTCTCTCCCTCTCTCCTGTCATTCGTCTGCCAAGAGAAAGAGAGAGGGGGGGGAGAGAAAGAGACAGAAAGAGAAAGAGAGAGAGAGAGGGAGAGAGAGAGAGAGAGAGAGAGAGAGAGAGGGAGAGATAATGAGGGGGAGAGAGAGAGAGGGAGAGAGAGAGAGAGAGATAATGAGGGAGAGAGAGAGAGAATGAGGGAGAGAGAGATTGAGATCAAGAAAGAGAGAGAGAGAGCGACAGAGAGAGAGTGAGAGCAAGAGAGAGAGAGAGAGAGAGAGAGGGAGAGCAAGGGTAAGAGCGAGAGAGAGAGAGAGAGAGAGAGAGAGAGAGAGAGAGAGAGAGCGAGAGAGAGAGAAAAGAGAGAGCGAGTAAGAGCGAGAGCAGAAGTCGGTCGAATTACAGGTTGCAAGCCTGTCCCCCCCCCCCCCCACACTCCCCCTTCCCTCTCAGGAGGAGGAGGGGGGAATGACAGGGCCGTCATTTGGGGGTCTCAACGCAGGGCCACCTCCGGCGTTGTTGTGACAACCGGTCATTAGGCGTCACCGGCACGCTCTCAGCTGCAGCTTTTTGGGGGAGCAGATGCAAATGGATTTAAATGGGCGCCGGTCGCCATCACCGCTAATGGGGTTCTTCTATTCATCAGCCTTACCCCCCCCCTCCCACATACCCCCTCCCCCCATGTATTTATTTATTTATTAGTATTTATTTATCCGTCTTATTCGCCACCTCTTCTCTCTCTTTTTTTTGTGTCTTTTCTCGATTCAGTTGCTTCCCATTTACAGTGATTTATTTATATTTTAGCTTTAATTTCCTTGAAGAAACGATCCCCTCCTCACCCCTCCTCAGCCCCCCCCCCCCCCTTGATTAATTTGACCTCATCTTGTCTGTTTTTAATCCTAGATTTGCAAAGAAAGTTCAAAATTGTGTGTGAACAACCAACCCTTTACATGCCCAAGCAGTTATCTTTGTAAATATCTACCTTTACACACAAAACCACAAACTATGACACACACACACGCAAACACACAAATACACACACACACAGCCCATATCCATCCCCATTTCAATTAAAGTCAATGAAGCAGTCGTTTCAAAAGGCGTTTATTTGGCGTTCACCTTTTCCAACATCCTGTTGTTTGTCCTCCGACGGAAAACGTGTCAGTTTGTCGATGGCGTCCGCGACAACAGAGGTTTTTAACCAACCCCCTTTCCTCCCCCCCCAACTCTGCCCCAAAGCATGCTGGGTAAGAGAGTCCAAGCATGGTGTTGTTGGTGTTTATGGAATTTGTTTTAGACTACCGTTGAACTGTAGAAACAACTTAACAAAATAGATAGCCTACAAGTAACTGAAATGGCTGCTTTTGGTATGTATACTTTCCTAGCATGTTTTATGTGTTTGACTCCCGACGCCAGACTTTACTTCAATTTTATGTCCTTCCTTATGAGTCATTTCCCAAATATTTCTGTACCAATCGCCGCTGCATTCCTATATGCATAAAGTATTCCAACGCTCACGCATCCAAATCCACATCTCTTCCCAGGAATGACTAAGTCGGTGCTTAGCGGTAATATGAACAGTAACTATATAACATAATGCGCTGCCAGTTATTACGATTATCTACGTGGCAGGTGGAATCGGCCCTTTAGAGTGAGTATTCTTTTTGCATTTGTTAATAACAAGCAATCTCATATCCAAGAGCAAATACATTTCAGGAAAGATGTTGACGAACCACGTGACGATTCGAGGGTCGACAAAACAGGCGAACTTCCTTAAATATGAAAGCATTTTTGGCATTGTACGACATTTCATCAAGCCCCTTTACATGAATGTGTTTCCTTTTTCTCTTCTGTTCCTTGTGTGGAATACAAAAAGACACTTTGTGTTTCAATTGAGCCAGAGACGGAGGGCAGAGAGACCAAGACAAGGAGACCAAGACAGATAGATGGATGAAAAGAAAAACTAGAATTAGTAACCCTATATATATATATATATATAGGGTTACTAATTCTAGTTTTTCGATATATATATATATATATATATATATATATATATATATATATATATATATATATATATATCCTTTTTTACTCTTGTTCTCATTCCAGGGGGTCAGGACTGATTTGTAGCTTGGGGGTCCATTAATCGGAATAAAACGCCGGCATTTTGAGTAAACAGTAACAGCAGTGGACGGCGTGAGGAGAAGCAGAACCGTTCACCTAATAAACTCCCTCCCTCTCTGGCTCAATTGAAACACAAAGTGTCTTTTTGTATTCCACACAAGGAACAGAAGAGAAATAGGAAACACATTCAATCAAAGGGGCTTGATGAAATGTCGTAAAATCCCAAAAATGTGTGGTTAGGAGGAGTGGTTAGGAGGGTGGGGGGGGGGGGGGGTAGGGACCCCCCCCCCCCCCCCCCCCCCCCCCCCCACCCTCCTAACCACCCCGTGCTCAGAGCTTATTCTTTAATATGACTCAATGTGACAGGTAACGCAAGCCCTAAACTTCCTAAGCACTTCATTCACTGGAGGACCAGAACCATACACTTAATAAATGTTACTCGCAAATAAAGTATTACCCCAGTTGATGACAAAATAATTGCAGTCTTCAACTTTGGCTGTAAATTTTGACCAAAAATTTTGACCAAAAATGTAATCAGTTGAAACACAAAAGTAGTGAAGGAAAATAATTTCAAAATATCTGTATTTAAATTTGAGACTAAAATTAACTTTTGAAGACCAGGGCTGATCAAGGCTTGATGTGTCCGTTCTTGCCCTTCATTCGGCTCACTAATCCACAGCGCTGGACCAGCCTCCATTTAAGAAGTACTTCTCATAACCTAGTGCCGAGCTCAGTCTGCTGTGTCCTCATTGAGGGGACACCAGGTCCTCACAACTACAAGGAGAGAAAAGCTTAATTAAAGACCATTGAATAACCAACAACCACTGCAAAATTGTCTGACATGTTTAAAAAATATATACAAATACAACAAAAAATACGGAAAATGTCCGCATTAGCATCCAGGAAGGTTAGCATCCAGGAGAAGTCTGTCCTTTTATCCATATACGCAAGAACGCAGTCGTAGCTAAATTGCGACTTTGTTTGGATAATTAGATCACTCTGCGTAAGATTAATTGTGGCAATGTGCTATTGTAGCCAAGTGCAGCACTCCCATTCAGAGTTAGTTTACCCCCTCCTCCCCCTCCCTCCCAACCAACCCCCACCAAACTATTGCCAGTGGCATGGTTGTCTCTGGGGTAAAGCAATAACAAGCAATTACTGTAAAACATTTTGTCTTAATGCCGCTGTCGCATTGGCGCCGGGGCAGAACCACTTTAACGTTTAACTGCGAACCATGTGCGATCCCGTATGGGCGGGATTAGTTTGTTACATTTGTCGATAATTCATTTAGAGTTTGAAACACGGACTAGCACACATGTTGTGGACGCATGTTTGTTTTTCGATTTTTTTTAGTTGTGTTTTTGGACGGGAATCGCAACGTGGGAGAGGTTAAAGGGACGGGGCCTCTGCACAGCACACTCCATTAGGAGCGACAGTCCTTGACAGCATGAAGGAGTCTGCTGCAGAGGGCGCAAATAGGATTTAAAATGTCACAGGCAGAATTGTGACTTCCTATTTCTGTGCTAAAGTGGCCCACAATCAGAAAATAGAGTTTTCTCTTTAAGATATTATGTTTTGAAGGCAGAGGAGCAGGGAGGGAGAGGGGGATCTCAGGGAGTAATGGCCAGAGCTCAAAGCAGAGCTCACTAATCTAATGAATTGATTTGTGGTATCCTCTGAAACTGTGAACTGATAAATGTTTGCTTCTTATGTCCCTCCCTCCCTGCCCGTACGCGCAGACTGGCTGTGGCTAGCTTGACGCGCTTTAGCGCCTTGACTAAACAATGGGAGCAGCCACGCTAGTTATGCTAACTAAAACTATTCTTGTGCTGCATGTGTTGATCTGGGATTCAGCAGTGGTCACCAAAGGATTATGTTGGGGCCCCTCGTTATCTGTCTCACTCTCTCCTCTCTCCCTCCCTCCCCCCTCCCCACTCACTCTCTCCATCGCTTGGCTATTCTTTGACCCAAAGCGCGCGGGCACCAGAGACCGGGCATTAAACGTTACAGCCGCCGCCGCATGAAAAAGATCATAAACGGAGGAAGAAGAAATAAAAGGCTTATTATCCGCGTTTATGAACTAGGGTGTTCTTGGGATTGCTGGACAGCTGTACTCCCCCCCCCCCTCTCTCCCCTCACTCTCCCTCACCAACAAACAATAAGCACTCCAATCGGGCTTCACGGCCCCGACAGATGCTGGAGAAGAGGGGGGGAGGCGGGGGTTGGGGGTAGAGCGAGGGGTAGTGGTGGGGGGGGTGGTTTAGTGACTTCACAGAGACCCCCGACATAAACGCCATACGTCCCCTGGAAAATACTGAAAATATAATTAATCTGAGCCCCCCCCCCCCCCCCCTCCTCAACCCCACATACCCCAGAACCGATCTATTCTACTGGCACGCTTGCCACCCATGACTCCGTTGGGCAAGGAGGGCAAACACTCCCCCCTCGCATGCACATTCCAACACACACACACACATACACACACAAATCCTCTCAAGCCATCAGAGAGGCAGCACAGTGTGCATCTTGGGACGAACAATAGCCCCCCCGGTCCCGCAGGTATTGCCTGCTATAGTTCTCGTCCCGCTGCCCCCCTTTGTCTCCTGGTGCTTAGGCCTGGGGGGTGTGTGCATGTGTGTGTTTGTGTACGTGTTTGTTTGTGTGTGTGTGTGTGTGTGTGTGTGTGTGTGTGTGTGTGTGTGTGTGTGTGTGTGTGTGTGTGTGTGTGTGTGTGTGTCTATGTGCAAGGTGGGTACCTGAGACCAAAGCTGGTGTGGATAATCACTCCCACAGCCAGGGGAATGGCTTGGGGGGGGTGATGGGGGGAGGGGGGTTGCATGTTTTTTTCTTTTAATAAATCAGCTAATCGCCGGTCGACACTGGGAGAGGCTTTAGCCGAGTGTCCCGGCTCCGGGTTGGGGACAAGGAGTTGTGTTGCGGAGGATTTGGCTAGTATTTAAAAAAAGAAATATTGGCAGGTCGGTCTACCCCACCCCCCTCTCCCCCCTACGGTATCTCGGCCCTGGCAGGACAGAGAATCAGGGATTGAATGGCTGTTTGGATGGCTGTTTGCCGGCTGGTCGCCATTTAAAAAAAAGCTCTTCAGCCCGTGACCCACTTCAAAACACAAGGTCTTACTTTTCTCCCCGGTGTTATGTCAGGGAGTGTTTTGTTGTTTCAATAGCTCTATATTAAGGTGCGTAACCCGAGGAGACTTGTCACTACTGTTCTAGCTTTTCACAATATTAAATGGGATCCGTCGCACTGTTTTTGTTCTCACGTAAAGATTTGCCCAAAAGTCCGACCGATGCTCCACGATTTATTCTTTCTGCTGGTTCGGTTTGATAAAATTACAGCGCCATGTTTTTTGATCTTCTTCTAAACCTGAAAATACAGTAAACATATGTAGATTACATCATCTTCTGACAAATACGATGATGAGTCTTTGCTTTGGTTGTCCTTCTTGATAACATAGGGGAGAGTAAGATAATTGTATCTCTGTACAGTACAGCTGAGTTTAACACAGTATCTGGAGGGGCTGGGGGTTAGGTTTTGGGGGAAGGGGCGGGGGATGGAGTTACTAAAGCTTGCCCTAATATGGTTCTAGGCTCCCTGTACATCTGCATACCCTGGAGATACCAAACCCCCCCCCCACACACACACACACACACACACTGTCACACACCCACACAGACGGACTTACATACACACATGCACACGCACACAAATACACACATGCACACACTAACACAGAAACACACTCACACAAAGAGACACACAGACACACACACACACGCACACACACACAAATACACACACACGCACTGACAGGCACAAACATCGTCAGAGATGGACACATACATACCGCATCGCACACACACACACACACGCACAACCATGCACACACACATTCAAAGACACATACGAACACACACGCAGGCATGCACGTACACATGCACAGACCCACACATACAAACAAACACATGCACACGCACGATTGATACACACCCACACATGGACACACATGCACAACCATGCACACACACGCACACAGACACACATTCACACATGCGGGCACGCACAAACGCACACGCAAATGCATAGACACAGACACATACACACACTCAAAAGCACTCAGAAACACACTCACACATATGTACACAAACATACCCAGGATATTGGTTCAGCATTTGGGCTTAGAGATAAAAAAGGTCACCCCACACACACACTCACACACACTCACACACTCACACACTCACACACACTCACGGCCCTCATGCAAGTCACGGCCTCAGCTGTGCACGGCTCTCGTGCGCGACTCATGCATATGTGGTTTTGGTGGTGATGAATCAAATGTTTTATTTCTTTTCTTTTCCGATGCAAGACTGAGAGCACATGGCGTGTGTGTGTGTGTGTGTGTATGTGTGTGTGTGTGTGTGTGTGTGTGTGTATAAGAGCTTAAATCCTGTTTTTACACACTACTAAAGTAACATTTGCATACACACATATATACACACACACAGTGAATATTGAGTTTCAGCTGTTCTAGACAGGATAATATTAGCTAGCTTGCTCTTCCACCTTTTCACACACAATTACCTTGCTGCAAAACACTTATATATACCCCTCTCTCTCTCTCTCTCTCTCTCTCTCTCTCTCTCTCTCTCTCTCTCTCTCTCTCTCTCTCTCTCTCTCTGATCTGGAATGGCCAAGGCTATAATTACAGCAATCAGTGGAAACATCTCTTCAATGTCCGCGACACCAACTCCGCTTCTAAACACACACACACACACACACACACACACACACACACACACACACACACACACACACACAGTTACACACTTCAGCAGCGGAAGATCGATTCGTGCGCTGGGACGCGTGTCGTGTCGCTACGGCGACCAGCTCGGAGATAGGGACAGTTTGGTGATGGATGGGTAGAAATGTTCCGGGCGACCGGGCAGCACGATGCTGGCTGGGCCAACCCCAACGCCCCCAATAACGCCCCAAACAACACCCCCAACACCACCCCCAACAACACCCCGAACACCTACCCCCATGCTACCCAACACCACCCCCAACAACACCACCACCAACGCCCCCAACACCACCCCCAACACCACCACCAAAACCCCACCCCCAACACCGCCCCTGCACCAGCCCCTACACCCCCAACACCACCACTACAACCACCACAGCCACCACCACTACAACCACCACAGCCACCACCACCACCACCAACACCGCCGCCACCATCGCCCCCACCGCCACCGCCGCAGCCAACACCACCAACAGCAACTCCAACACTGCCCCCAACAACGCCGCCGCCACCACCACCACCACCACCACCACCACCACCACCACCCCTATATTCTGTTTACTATGAGCTGGGTTATGCCCCCCATCAGACTACCAGACAGTTCCCCATACTCTGGTCACCTACAGTCAGACTGCTGGTGGAGGGCCCCGTCAAAAACAAACACGTCAGCACGCACATGCACTAAAACACGCACACCCTCATGCGCACACACACCGAAGCCACACACGCACACACGTACACATGCACACACACACACAAACACATCAATGATAACACACACACGCGCCTACACAAACACACGCACATGCACACACACACACACACACACACACCTGCAAACACGCGCACATACAAGCATGCACACACACACGCAAACTCACACACACACACACACTGCATTAAGGGTTGGAGAACAGTGACATAACATTCCATATCTCCAATCAATCCTTGTTGATCTCACTGTGATTAAACATCTGTTTCACGAGAGCAACACGGCCAAGACGGCAGCACAATACAATAAATCCCAATAAAACATACACCAAACCACACACACAACCAGAGAAGAAGACATTACTCTACACATTTTATCTGGCAGAGAAGAAGAAAGACACACAAGGCGTAGCAGATACGCTGAACTGTATCAGTTTCAATAACAGAGTTCAATCTCCATTTCTGTCAAAATCCCTCTGTTGCATCTTGTTTTGAAGTCCCTTCCACGATGAGTATTGATACTGTTATTTCGTCGCCAAGCCTGCTGTGGTAACCTTTGGACCTTAAGCGACGCAAGTAGGGTTGAGCTCTGAGTTGCTGAACACAGTGGCAAAACTACAACTAGTTTAGACAATCAAAACAAAGCAAGATGTATCATATAGACTAATGAAAACACACAAGTAGATAAAATAGCATGAAGAGGAATTCTTTCACTATTTTGATATTAAGTGAAAACAGATCTGGAATAGAATAGTGTAGAATTTAATAAAATCAGGAAATCCGTATTCAGAGGAAATCGACATTATGACGATTTAATGCGTAATGTTTAATTGCGTGTTTCCGATTTGTAAAATCTGCGATGAACCCTGTGTGTCTAGCAGACTAGGGGTGGTGTGTCCCTGCTCGTTAGCCCAGGTCCTGGGAGGAGGCAGTTGCTCGTTAAGGACAAGTGGGAGCACCTGGTCAGCTGATCCCAGACTCCGCCCATTTTAGGCTGCTTGACACCTGTCCGCTTGCGTGGAGGTGGCTTGGATGTTTCCCATTGAATCCCCTTGTTGCGCTTTAACTTCAGCGCTACATAACTTTGTATCCCTCATCCACTCATTGCATTAGAGACCGTACAGAGTAAAACATCTCGTTGTGCTTTCCCTCGGTGCTTGATTAAGTTACATATTCTCGTTTCCTCGTCTCCCTCTTCTGTAGTTTGGCAGGACCTAGAGGACGGTCACAATGCATCTAAAATTAATTATGGCACTAAAGGGGGATTGTCACGCTCAAAATTCTTCTAATATAAGGAAGTACTGCTTCATATCAGTGGCAGGCGGCGACTTTTGACAATAGGCAAGCGCCACACACACACACACACACACACGCACGCACACACACACGCACGCACGCACACACATACACACATCTACCACACATCGAACACTAAGAAACGCAAAATAACATGGCACACTCAACAAAGAAACATACCCTCTTTTAAATGTATGTTTCTTGGAATCTAGATTATAGTATTTGCAATGTCAGTGCGTTGTGTGGCCTTTCAAGTCCAGCATGCGTTACATTTTTCCCACTTGTGCCCACTTTAATGTTATTTTTTGATGTTAGATTACGGAGTGGATGTGACAGACACAGTGTTGGGTACTGGGGAAAGTAACTGTAGTCTAGGGAATGTGTCGTTTAGCTGAGGCAGTAGGGGGCGTTGTTGCGCAGTGGCATGTGATTTAAAATGTGAGGCGAACTCACAAAACGCCAGTGCATGCACCGTATTCACGAATTATATGGATCGCTGGCAACTGCTTCATATGGGTGGTTGAAAAAAAAATCGGAAAAACATGCAGAAATGTCGGACCAATGACAAACTTCTTATAAATCAGAGCCATAGAAAATGCAAAATCCGGACCATTGCTGTCAATGGTCAACTTATCTGCGATGATTTCGCAGAAATCGAGTTGATGTTTTGATGTTATTTTTAAAAACTCATACAAGCTTGTTTAATTTTGTACATTAAATAAGATAATATTCAGTGTGACGGGTCACCTTTGAATGATTCCTCGGTTATTTTCTGTGGCAGACATTATTTACCCAGAAACCAACTATAAATGCTAACAACTACCGTATTCCTATAGATAGTCAGTATCAACTGCAGCTATCTGAATCAAATGGCGCTGTTCCTCCTTATATCTAGGATTTCAACAAAGAGAAGAGGAACGTCAATACAAACAAGTTTAGGAGGTAACCACTCATGCACATTCCAGTTGGTACAGGCGTCATGCCAGTGTTAACGCAATGTTCCAGTCAAAGGCTAGTGCCAATTGTGATTAAGGGAAGTTGGCTTCACAGCAAAACTCTGGATTTACTTAAGTATAGTTTTTCTGAATCAACTGGTATTCTGAAATCTTTCTTGCGTAGACCCAGTGAGCACCGGAAGGAGAAGCTATCATATTAATTTCAGTTAGCATAATTCGCCCTCGCTGTAATTCGTCTTTGTCGCCCTTTGTATCGAGCAGCGCAAAAGAAACCTAGTCTCTTCACTTGATCCTGCGCGAGCTTGTGGGGCCTTCCGTTGAACCAGGGCCCCAGACAGGAGAGACATACCAAATGGGACCGAAGTGGTATGCGG